>NW_024045133.1:1726445-1752025 GCF_012273895.1 Zerene cesonia | reverse complement strand
ACGTAGACAGCTGGACAACTGGAATAACATATAGGCAACTTTTTATCCTGATATTCCCACAAGATATGGACTTACGCGGGTGAAACCGCGGGACGCAACTAGTTTTTTTATATTTAATTCAAACTTTGTACACTCACCAATGATTGGTGACAATACATTCTATAATTTCATGAGTTTAGTTTGTAAGAGCAAGTGAGATAATATGGTTCAATCTATCATTAAAGCGCTTTTTTTTTTAGTTTTTTACAAACTATGTACACACACATCCTTGCAAACTTTCGCATTTATAATATTAGTAGGATAGGATGATACAACCCATTTCATATTCCTGTATTAGTCGATACATATACAACATATAAATCCTTATACAGATCAAAAGTAAAACCGAAACCGTGACCCATCCATCTTCCATCGACTCTACTCAGTTGGTACACAGAAATAATTCACTGTTCATAAAAAGGAGCAAACGTCCAGCGCTGGTGACAGACGAAATGTCTGGCTGATGGCCAAACATCAAGCAGACGATGCGGGTGTTGCCAGCCATAATTCTAATGGTATTTTTTATTGTTAGATGGCACCACACGAGGCGCTTGGTCGTTGTTTGTTGAATGGGGCAACACTGCACTATTTAGAGCAGAGGACGATAATGCATATAGAATAAAAAAATGAAGACAATTTTTTCAGTAGTAACATCACAGTTTCTTTATGTTTAATATTTTTACTCCAAGCCTTATACTTATGGGCTGAATTTAAAGAAATATTGTAGGTATGTAAGAGTATTCATATAATCATACATACAAAATTCCGATTTGGCATGAAATCGGTCCAGTAAATGCATTGATTATCGCATTCAAACAAACGAATACTACAGTTTTTTATTATTAGAATAGATAGTATACAATACTTATACAACTACTAGCTGCACCCCGCAAACGCTGTTCTGCCATACTCTGATCATTTAGAGGTATGAAAAATAGATAAATAGTCGGCCGATTCTCAAACATACCCGATATGCACACAAAATTTCACAAGAATCGGTCAAGCCGTTTCGGAGGAGTATGGCTACGAAAACTGTGACACGAGAATTTTATATATTAGGTATCTATCTTTATATTTGTCGAAATAAATTATAACAAGAAAATTAAAACAGATACAGATATTGATATGGTTTTTCCATTATTGTAAACCGGATAAACTGTATAATTTAAAGAATGCGGTTATTTCCCTAATTAAAGTAATTTATAGCGTTGAATAATATCCATTACCTACTATGTCATGTCATATTGATTTTATGATAACTAGCTGTGACCCGCGGTTGAAACCGCGTAAGTCCGTATCCCGTAGGAATATCGGTATAAAAAGTGCCTATGTGTTATTTCAGTTGTCCAGCTATCTACGAAGCAAAATAGTATTATTATTCACCAATAGATGTCAGGAAAAAAAAAACACGAATAAAACACGAATATGACATTTTCTAAAAATGATTCCTAGCTAGATCGATTTATCGCCCCCGAAACCCCCTATATACTAAATTTCATGAAAATCGTTGGAGCCGATTCCGAGATTCCAATTATATATATATATACAAGAATTGCTCGTTTAAAGATATAAGATATCTTTAGTAGGTACTAGCGGTACGAAGGAACATAAGAACCTTTCTTGTGCTTTGACAAATTCGTAAAAACAAAATTACCCGAATGGGTCGAGCCGTTCTCGGGTGTTACGCTTATTAACACACTTGGCGATTCATTTTTATCTATATAGATATTGTTTTGTTACTATTATTTTGTATCGTTACCCCAAAATTATGAATTTTCGATGTTACACCGGTAAATTTAATAACTCGGAGCACCTCTATGGCGCAGTGGTTATCGCAGGAGCATAGGTAAGGTAGCAACTGACAGGTAGTTCGTTTAATCGGATGGCATCGATTGCAGCAATGATCCTCATTTTGGCAGGACACAGAACACTCACTTTCTTGTCTCTGAAAGAAATCTAGCAGTAATATCGATGTAAAATGTGTTGGGCCCATGCCCCACCAAGTGATACGGGACTCCACTCAAAATGAAATCGCCAAATCGACAGCGTAGCTCGTGTCTTTTCTTCTATACTTAGTAATATGGGCCAGAAATGCCAGTTGATAAAAAACCTTGTCAGAATTTGTTATCAGTATCTATCTAATACATTTGAATATGTATCCATACTAGTTAAGTAAGGCACCTACCTATCTATCAACATATACGTGTAAATTGAAAACTGTTTGGTTGTGAATATAAAATCTAGTCACTATTCAAAGTATAAAAGTATGGCGATAGTAATGCATCGACTTGCGACTAGCAACCGAATTAAAAATATAATAAAACAAACACGTAACAAAATGATTAGCGGGGCCTTGAGCGATAACGTGCTGATAACCGCCCATCGATCAAATTGCTTTAAGTTCTCAAGTAATATGTGTAATTTCCATTGATTCTCTTACTGATTTCACGATAACGATACGTCTTCTGAATCGCGCTATTGAAATGTTTCTATCCGATAATGTCCATTTGGGCCTTATCTTCTCTTCAAGAGAAGAGTGAACAAGTACCTTCTAGGGAAGCGCGCTCCATCTTAGACCACATCTCAGCTTACCATCAGGCGAGATCGTGGTCAAGCGCTTCCCTATCATGAAATAAAAAAAAAAAAAAAGGTCCTTTTATTTTCTCTTTGCTGCATTTCAAAACGCTGGCCGCGAAAATCCTGCACTTAGCCAGCGTGGTGGATTATAGCTTCAAAACTCATTGGAGGCCTGTGTCCCTGCAGTAAATATGGGCTGATGATGATGAATAAGACTTAGAACTTGGTAAATATTATGACACGTAAAAAGGACCTGAACTGCTTCGAATATATCGTCTATTAATATCTGAACAGGTACTAAAAATTCAAGCGCCTTTTCGTATGCTTTATCTAGAGCAGTCGTAAATGATTGGTGATTTCATACAGGTTTAATTCGCTCATAGTTCCGGGACTGTCCGGATTGTTAAGGTACACGTGTACTCGAGCTAGACCTCTATTAAATAATCTTGATATTGCGGGCCAGTTGCGCCCTTGCATATTTTCTTTATGAACACAGAAATTTCATGAAACAAGAGGACAAAAGATGCAAATGATGGCTTCCTTTTCTTGCTCAAAAGCAAACGGCTCTAAACAGATAGCGTTACAATTGCAAATTCGGATACATAGTTTACAAAATAGGAAACAATTACATGAAATGAAACTTTTATATACAAGCGATATGATAGCAATTAATGGTTAATTAATAGCGATTTTGCAATATACGTGATTTCGCTTCTTCACATTAATAACGAGCAAACTGTTATGTGTCTACTAGACTAGTAGATTTACTCTACTAGTCTTCTAGTTTATTATTCCTACTATAATATTATAAATGCGAAAGTTTGTAAGGATGTGTGTGTGTTTGTTGCTCTTTCACGCAAAAACTACTGTACCGATTGCAATGAAATTTGTTACGTAGATAGCTGGACAACTGGAATAATATATAGGTAACATTTTATCCCGATATTCCTATGGGATACGGACTAACGCGGGTGAAACCGCAGAGCGCAGCTAGTGATCAATATTTTTTAATAAAACAATAGGTATATGTTAAATGGTTTTGAACAATCCTGCGGTTGCTATTTCCCCATTTCCACTGGAGATATAAAACCCTAAAACCCTAGAAGATCACGGGATTCCTGCTAATATACTATGTAAGTGCATAGTGGGTTAGAATCCTACATGTTCCGTTTTTTCTGCCAGACGATATCTTCATAATATACTTGTCTCGTCTTCCTTTTTATTGATAACGGAGAGGAAGACAACTTGTCTTGTCTTCCTAAGTTACATAACAACTTCCTTATCATTACTGCTGTCCCAAAATCTTTCCAACTCGAGATTTTCGGGTACAAACGCGAAGAGCTCGTTAAAAATAGAGTTGCCGTCACAAATTCGAGTCAATGTCCAAACGTTACTATAAAAAGTGCTTTTTTAGTGGGTGTCATGTGGCGTTGTTATATCTATGTGGGGCTAGGGAACTGGCGCTGTAAGCGATCGTCCAAATGCGTTCGAGTGTTATTGGATTTATATGTTTGTATCTATTCACCATCATTACCATTACCATTACCATCACCATCACCACCAGCATCATCACCATCACCATCACCACCAGCATCATCATCATCATCATCACCATCATCATCACTGTCATCATCATCATCATCATCATCATCATCAGCCCATACATGACCACACTGCTGGCCACAGGCCTTCTATAAGAGTCTGAAATGAGAGAGTACGAAATTTAAATAATTTACAATATTATATTTAAACCTTAGTTTTTTTCAATAATTTTAATGTGCATTAAGTACCTACACAGTATCACTGATGAAACAGAGCTTACTGGATTTGTATACATACATTCACCTTTTGGCCGAGTCGGGTGAGAATCGTCTCCCATTGGTGCTTGAGCATTGCGAATGGCTATCTAGGCCGCTCGTAGATTACCTAAATCCACAGGTCTGGTCGTGATTGATCTACGATTACTAGACACAGATACAGCTGTTATGTCACAGTGATCGCTTACAGGAAGTATCCGTCAATCGGCTAAATTTACAGCGTGCGCTGTGTATGTGTGCGCGCTGCTGTGTGAACACTACGTGGCTCGTGTCCGAGCGTGTGTGTGTGCGTGTGTATATGTGTGCGAGATGCGTTAATCACATTGTTCATTGTTTGTAAAACTATGATCCTTAACATATAGATAGAAAAGTGTTCTATGTTCAAGTGTTAGTTGAAACCTTAAAAAACTTGCGTCTTTTTATATCTACTCAAGATTGTAAATACAATAGATATATATAAATATTTAATTTCTCTGCCTCCTCCGCTCTGACTTCGCCTTAGTGGTGAAGGAAAATTTACATACATACATGTAACTTTTTAATATACCACCTTCTTGCGGACTTTTTAAATACTTTTATATTTTATTTAATTTTTAGCAATTCAAATTCACATCGTAATGAATCTATCCATATGAATGATTTCACACTTACGTCACTTTCTAGCCTTCGCTAACTAGCCCCCAGATGCAAAAACATGCAATAAAACGGTTCCGTTGCGACCTGAAAGAAAGACATACAAACACAGGTATAGTAATATAGATAACTAGCTGCGCCCCGCGGTCTCACCCGCGTAAGTCCGTATCCCTTCTTCTTAAATCTTAAATTGAAAAAAAAAAATCCCGTAGGAATATCGGGATAAAAAGTTGTCTATATGTTATTCCAGTTGTCCAGCTTTCTGTTTACGTACTAAATTTCATTGCAATCGTTTCAGTAGTTTTGCGTGACACATCCTCACAAAGTTTCGCATTTATTCACCCGCGTAAGCCCGCATCCCGTATGTATATCGGTATAGAAAGTTGCCTATATGTCATTCCAGTTGTCCAGTCGTCAACGTACCAAATTTCATTGCAATCGATTCAGTAGTTTTTGCGTGAAAGAGCAACAAACACACACACACACACACACACACACACACACACACACACACACACACACACACACACACACACACACACACACACACACACACACACACACACACACACACACACACACACACACACACACACATCGTTACAAACTTTCGTATTTATAATATTAGTAGTACTTGTAGAATCATATTTTTTTGCGACTAAAAAACGAAAATCCTTCGTTTTCTTTGCATGCATCAGTGCATCTTCGAGGTATGTATCTCAAGGTCGATCGATTGTTTCAGCGATGCCGCATCACGTATTAAAGGAGTAAAATCTATTTATGCTACTGCGCGTTAGCAGCGGGCACCAGCTATTGTCGTTCTATTGCCGTGAAACGGAGCGTGCAATTTTTTATCTTACCCCGATAAACATAGCAGTTATAATCGCGATGCGTCAATGCGCAACGCATTATTTGATTTGCAATTATCGTGTGCGCAATGCGCTTAGTTTGAGGCACGATTAGGTTCGTCTGTACTAAAATTATAAAGCTAAAGTTTAAGGGGTATGGTTTATAATGTCTAAATAAAATGTAAAAAATGTATGTTGTTAGGATAATGCGTCAAATTTGATGCGATAAAAAGAAATATCTCTAAATATTTCTTTTAACGATTTAAAACCATGCTATTATAGAAAAATCGTACCGATTATTGGATCAATTTTTCTGCATGTAATATAGGTTAATAGTGATTTAATTTATTAATACAATCCATAGATTTTTATAAAAATGTATAGTTTTATTTCCGTACGATGACATATACGCATGTGTGCGTGCGGCCCTGTTTACCGACAGAGTCGTCCGAGAGTTTTTTTTCTATGTAATTTTTTAACCGATTCGTTCGGAATTAACGGTTTGCACCGGCTTCGCCTGTGTTCATCACGTACATAAAATTGTAAGGTAAACGAATTATTTGATTTCGAAACAAACAATTCTCAGCTCTTCAGCGTTACATTATTAGCATAGATAGATAGATATTTCCGCACGTTGAATGGCCTCTGAGACATGGACAAAAAACGGGCGAAACGGTTTCTGACTTGCTAACAAAAAGTGCGATCGACTATTCTGATGATATCGGAGGCAGGATGATATCGTGAGCTGTACGTACGTTTCATTTGCTCTTGGTTGCAAGAAGAGATATATAATAACACTAGACGCTCGTCCCGGCTCTCTTTATATTTTTCGAGATTTAATGACGGCTTTTCTGTGCGAGGGCATTAACGCCGATATAAATATAAAAACTGAACGATCCCAAATTGCAAATGCAATGCTTTTTAAATAGCAAAGATCGTATCGCCATTGGTAATTTTAAATGAAATGTGATATAACACACACTGTAATCTAGACTGACTGACTGACCCGCAATATTTCACAAACGATATGTAGTGTTAAGCCATGTATGTAACAGCGGGTGATTATGAGAAGTCTGTTAGTGGTTACCCGGTATTCATTGGTTTTGAACGTCTCCATGGAATCTACTGGGAACTCTATGGACAGAACACTGATACGTACCTATAGAAGTCGGCAATCCACTTGCGGGAGGAGTAAGGTTTGGGTGGTGGAAGCGCAATAAGGCGATCCACCAGCACCTTTGCCGACTATAAGACGACAAAATATATGAAAATTATCGCTTAAAAACATTGCAGTTTTAAAAATAACATTAGGATGAAATGAAGAAGGGAGAAAGAAAGAAAAATCGTTTATCACAATTATTAAATAGAAAAAAAAAGATGTGTTCAAAAAGCACGCTATTAGTTGATATATTCATTTGAAACGTTTTTCATAACAATGTTTTTCATAAACGACAGTTTTTTTTATGTCACAGTCGGCAATGGAGCTAGTGGCACGCCTGATGGTAAGCGCTACCACCGCCCATGGACATTTGTATAGGCGTAAAATCGACTACAGACCTTACGCCTCTACAAATGGATTGGCGACTTTAAATTGGGAAGGGATTAAGAAAGGATTGGCGAGAGGAATAAAGGAAAGGACTGGAAAGGGGAAGGAAAAGGATAAGGTGGTTTCCAATTCAACCGGTTTATTATTATTTTTCTATTATTATGTTTATATTGTTTGAAATCTGGTCCCATTTGAGAATCTGGTGTGGTGCCCCCGGTGACGTCGGTTACGGTATGTGTTGGCAAGGTATTATTTCTTGTGACTAAATGAGTAATTAAATTAAATTCTGGTAATAAACACTGTTGCGAATTCAACCCATTTACGTCTTACAAACTTTATTTTCTCCGTAGAAACGTTGCAAGAAGTTATTGAACGGCTAAACGCAATACAAATTATACAGACTGTAGTATGCATTAGGGCTTCCCAAATACATAGCCTAGACTCGACTGGGGTCGGTAGTGCGCAGGTGCGACTGTATGGCTAGGGGTGCACAAGGTCGGGGGTGAGTTGGCGTAATGTTTTTGGCAACCGGCACTGGACGATGTGTAAGCGAGCAATATTGCTGTTTCAATTAGAAATTTTAAAACATTTTATACAGTGTCGCCCGCCTCTTTGGTTCAGTGGTTAACGCGTGAGCGTAGAATCGAGGAGACCTGGGTTCGATTCCCGGTGGGGACGCGCAAAATGAAATGTCTCGGTCTGGCAGGACACAGAAGGCCGATCACCTACTTGTCCACAAAGAAAATCGGGCAGTGAAACAGATGTATATCATCCGTCCCATACCCCACTAGGGGAAAGAGTAACAAACATATCCTCACAAACTATCGCATTTATGATATTAAGTAGGATAGTAGGATATATTATTAAATAGGAGTAAGTAGGACTAGCTCTCCGCTTGCCGCTTCGCCCGTGTATTCAAAAGAGAACCCTATCCTATGATAAAATCTATCCCATGTCCTTTCTCAGGACTCAAACTATCTTGGTACCAAGTATCATCCAAATCGAGTGTGTTGGTTGAGGCGTGAAGAAGAGACAAACAGACTAGACTCTAAGAGTTTCCTTCGCGTTTATAATATGAGTAGGGATCTCATTTTTGAAGGCTCTTACCACATAATGATCAATGTACCAATAATATAATTACTCAAGCGGACTTCTGGCGTGACATTTTTGTTGATCCTGCCCAACGAGCGATTGTGGACTTTATACGCAAGCGATAAAGTCGTTTTTTGTGTACACGCCGGGGGCGGGTGTGTGTTACGAATTATAGCGAATTGATGTATTGGTAACGATCGCGTGCGGTGTACGGTGCGAGCGGAGGCGGTTTTACTTTAGTAGATTTTAATTTTTCAAATTTTAGTTTTATTGTTTTAGCTGACCTTCTTTCACAGGGATATGTATGATAGTCAGTCTCAACTTTAGAAAAAGTACTTTCTTTTTAAGTACTTACATTTCAATAGGTACCTAGTAGTGAGGCTAAATTCGTTGGTAATAACGCAAAAACGAAATTATATCCTATTCTACTTCCTGCTAATCCTACTAATATTATATTATATTATAATATAATGAATGCGAAAGTTTTCGAGAATGTGTGTATGTTTGTTGCTCTTTCACGCAAAAACTACTGAACCGTTTGCAAAGAAATTTGGTACGTAGACAGCTGGACAACCGAAATTCCTACGGGATGCAGACTTGCGCGGGTGAAACCGCGGGGCGCAGCTAGTAGATATATAAATCTATAAAAAATAATTCGTCGTCTAAATAACAATTTCTTCGTTTCAAAAGACATCCATTATAAGTGATTTTGAATCCTCATAATAATAGAGAAATTAATTAATTATTATCAGAGATGGACCGATGAGGAACTATGTATTTGCTTTATTGTAATCAATTTACCTTATAGTTTTTATATACCACTCAACCGGTAAAACGGGATCCTATTACTAAGCCTTCGCTGTCTGTCTGTCTATCTGTCAGTCTGTTCGTCCGTCTGTCGCCGAGCTGTATCTCGTGAACCGTGATAGGTAGAAAGTTGATATTTAAAAAAAAGATACATTTCGTTACCTCTATAAAAATATTGCTATCAAATCGAGGTTTATAAGCAATGATGATGATGCTGATGAATGATGAGATGGGATGTGTGACTTCCATTTTGTTTTTGTAGTTGCCCTTTAGCTTAAACTTTACTCACTTAGTCGCGAGTATGACTCGCGCTTGACCATTTTTTTTTTCGGTGCGCCAAGTAGGTATACTATAGGTATATGTACCAGGTAGGTATACACATAAAATCAACCGCTCAACGCCCGTAACTCGGATCACGCGCAAGGTTTTTCGACTGGGAACTGGTTCCGATATTAAAACTCGATTCGAGTCGAGATTTCAAAAATGGTGGAAGTCTGTTGCAATTCATTACGTACGAGAATAACACATATAGGAGTACTCCATTCTGCTTGCGGGTGAAACCGCGCGGCACAGTATATCCATAACATAACATGAAATAAATATAATTTGACTAGCTGTGTCGGCGAAACTCGCAACGCCATAGAATATTGTTTCGACATATTTTCCTTATCGTTCTCACCCCTCAGACCTTCCCTAGACCTCCACGGATATATCAAGAGAAAAATAAAATAAATCCATTCAGCCGTTCTCGAGTTTTAGCGAGACAAACGAACAGCAATTGAATTTTATATATAAGAATATATATCGTCGCATTCTCTATTAAGTAGGTATGCGTATGAACTGCGAGCAACGTTGCGAATTCTATCATAACAAAGTAATAAATATTATTGTAGTAAATGAATCAACATTAGTCGTTGAACTGTTTATTCGCTGCACCAGTTAAATATTGACTGAGATTGTATATAGATTATTTTATATGCTAGCACCTCGCCTCAGGTCCGCCAGGGTACACATTTTTTACATGTTTTTCAACATTTTTTATTGTTATTATATTATGCCAATTATTATTATGCCAATTCAAGCGAAGACAAATGCAACAATTCAAATAACATGAAATAATAATTGAAAATTAAACCGCCTCCTTGGTACAGTGGTTAACGCGTGAGCGTAGAACCGAGGGGCCCTGGGTTCAATTCCCGGTGGGGACGCACAAAAAGAAAATGTCTCGGTCTGTTAGGACACAGACGGCTGATCAACTACTTGTCCGTAAATAAAATCGATCAGTGAAACAGATGTACATCATCTGCCCCATACCCCACTAGGGGACACGGGACTTCACATTTTAATCAATGAAAATGCTTATGGGAATGAGATGTCGTCGCGGTATAAGTAACCTTATATCACCCACTCATTATCCTCAATATCATATCATAAAGACAAGCAAACAAATAAAATATAAATCACACTTTCGCATTTATAACATTGGTAAGGCCATATGTTACACACGGAGCTTAATCGCCCGATGAGCGAATATAAGCTGATGCATCCCCATGCACCGCACATGCTGATACCTACGCGTAACTCCAAAACGCTTCAAAGGGGATCATACGATCCGTTTGATTCTCGAAGCAGCTAAATTGTATGATACCATGGTATTAATGGCATATGTCCGTTCGCAGGTGCGCGGCGGGAGCACGGGCGTGCCGCCGCCCGCGCCGCCCGCGATACATGACCACGAGAAGCGATCGCCGCTGCTGCCGCAGCACCAGCACCAGCAGCCGCCGAGGCCGCCGGCCGTGGTCGCGCCACCGGTGGTGCCAGGTGAGTTACGTGTGTGTGTGTGTGTGTGAAAGAGAGGAAGGGAGAGTCCGTGGTTTCATTTTCTAAACTATACTGATGCCTGCCTAAATCCTTTTCCTCGCCCTTCCGAGTCCATATCTTTGTTGCCGTCGTCATTTCTTTCCTTAAAAGCCGTTTTTAAGGATTTAAGTGATCCTAACTTCTTAAAAGCGAGTGAGTCATTTGCAGCGACCCTATCTCCACGAATGTTCATGTGCGCTGGGTGGAGATAGCTTATCATCAGGCGAACCACCGGCTCTGTTTCCGTCTGTAGCGTAAAAAAAAATGCCTAATAATACTAGTACCTGTTCCCCGTGGCTTCGCTCTCGTAGTCAATGAATGGGTAAGCAAAAACATCTGCACAAAATTCCAATAATTAATTCAGAAACCAGCTGATCGCTGATCGATCGAATCCGTCAATTGTTCAGTTTTACATTCCGAAATGGCTCGCGCGTGTTGCAAAAATATCTATCCTCGTTATCAACGTATAAATAGAAATTAAATTAATTTTGATTTATTTGAGGCCGGCTTCGCGTTCGGAATTGATTGGCTGCCGTCATGCGAATTATTATACAATATTTAACAGTCGGTTACATTATTATCATATACCAGTTTGATTTAGTCTAGTTTACCTACAATAGATATAGACCGGAAGATGATAAAACCAGAAGGTTACATCTAAAATCGAATTCAGTATGAATTCAATCAACCATCAGTTCCTACTGCAAGGATACGTTTCTGGCCATAATCCAGCACGCTGGCGGGTTGGCAGATGTCACGTATCCTCACGATGTGTTTGTTCCTTCACCTTCCTTCAGTGTTGAAGTGAATAACGTGCTGATAAATTGAAAAATCTATTCATTTCCTTGATTTTTCGCTTTAGTCCGAGGAGCACCGTGCCCATAATTAATACATGTTTGTATTGCAGCCACGGAGCCTGCAGCCCCGCCGCCGCCTAAACCCACCGTCGTCAAGGCGACCAAGAACGTTAAAATCAATCAAAAGGTATGTGCTCTGTTATTTTGCTTCTTTATTATTATAATAATTCTAGCTACGCCCCGCGGTTTCATCCGCGTAAGTCCGTATCCCGTAGGTATATCGGGATAAAAAGTAGCCTTTATGTTGTTCCAGTTGTCCAGCTATCTACGTACCAAATTTCATTGCAATCGGTTTAGTAGTTTTTGCGTGAAAGAGCAACAAACGCACACACATCCTTACAAACTTTCGCATTTATAATATTAGTAGGATTAAGTAGGATATTATATATAGTAGGATGGTTATATTTCAGGTATTTGCTTGCGTTTCATATGGAATGTATAAGGAATATTACTGTGAAGGTCCTCTTAACGAATAGTACTGAAAATGTATGGAGCAAATGGTTTAATATGTTTTGTTGATAAGGAATTTTGTGGAGGTTTATAAAGCGCTACAGAGTGCAGGGTGATCGAATGGGAGGAAGCACGTTATGGACGATTTTCTTTCTTGTTTTTGCGCGTTTTTTATTTAAAAATATGAAGTTTTAAACCCTCTTCTACATGTTACAATAATTATCTATTATCTAACTATTTGTCATGACTAAAATTCAAAGTATTAAGTCGAGAGTAATACCTGTTTTATACAAGTAAGTTAACTTATATTCAGGAATAATGTAATTAAGTAGACCCCTCCACGAATTGGTTAAATTTCTAAGAAGTGTCCCTAACTCGAGTGTTGGGGTGTGACCCTCATAATTAGAACTCGTGTGCGTGTTACAACATTAGGTTATAATGTGAACACTAAAACGAGACCTGGATGTTCATGCCGCATGACATGCCGTCTTGCGTGATCGTCTCGTTCTGCCTGAAAGTTTCATGCTTGCATGTCATGCATGATGTCAGGGTTCAGCCATAAATGACGTCACACGAATTTTGAATTTAACCAACCCATACAAACAAATACCCAACTAGACTGACATATGCCAAAACTCCCCTCCCCCTCCCTCTGTTGTGGATTTTTCAATAAGATAAAACCGCGTCACGGTAGCGTAGTAGTCTTTTTTTTTTATGTCATAGTCGGCAACGGAGCTGGTGGGTCGCCTGATGTTAAGCGCTACCACCGCCCATGAACATTTGGAGAGGCGTAAGGTCAATTGCAGACCTTTCGCCTCTACAAATGGATTGCCGACTTAAGTGGTAAGGGATAAGGAAATGATTGATGAGAGGTATGAAGGAAAGGACTGGGAAGGGTGAGGAAAAGGATATGGGCCTCAGGGCCCAGTCTTAACGTGTGACGTCATAAAACTTGTGACCCCCCTACCCCTCGTCACATAATGTCACATTTCTGAGTTACTCCGCCGCCTCTTCACGTGTGACGTAATCCGTACATGACAGTTTAGCATTTGGACAGTTCTGGACCTTCTGTTCTGATACTTTCCCAGTTCCTACTCATACTGATCGTATGTCATTCGAGTATTGTATGATGAAAACGCATGTGTAACTAGCCTATAATTTGTTTATATAATAAATAGCCTTCCTCAATAAATGGGCTATCTAACACTGAAAGAATTTTTCAAATCGTACCAGTAGTTCCTGAGATTAGTGCGTTCGAACACACAAACAAACAAACAAACTCTTAAGCTTTATATAATATCAGTATAGATTATATCGACAGCTCGATCAGGGGAAATACAATAATATAAATAATATAACTATTTGGCCGGTATAGTAAACCGCCAATGCCGTAGGTACGCCGCTGTAGGTGCCGTGCGAAAACACGTTCTCATTCGGACCGCCATTGTTTGTCGTTAGTGATGTGCTGTGCGTGTTACGATAAGTTTTGTTATTTACTTGGTCATAATGTTCAGCAGTGGTGGCTCAGTGGTGAGAACCTCGGACTTCAAAATCGATAAGTCGAGGTTCGAGACCGGGGCGAGCGTGCAGGAAATAAATTGATTTTTCAATTTATCTGCACATGTGAATTACATCACCACTGCTTAAAACGGTGAAGGAAAAATCGTGAGGGAGTTCAGGGTACAAATGGGGGGAGTGTTGGTCGAGATACTTTCTTAGCGCATGCCTACATGAGAGTGGCTATCTGCATGCCATATTTCAGCCCGATCGGTCCAGTACGGGCTGAGCTTTTATAGGTCTGTCAGTCACCTTTGCGTTTTATATCATTAATAATATAAATGATTTTCTTGATTTTTTTTTGTGGTCACAATCAGACGGCCCGTATTTGTTTTTAAAGATAATAAAAAAGTACAATTAAATTAGTACTAGGATGTTAAAGCATCACGCGCACACATTTTGCACGCAAAAGTTTTTTTTTTTTATAAAACATGTAATAAAAAGCGATCCTTTGTCATAAACCCAACAACGACAGTGTATTGTGTTCAGATAGATGGTACTTTCAATTGGCTATCACAAACAAATCCAAACCGTGTTGAATAATAATTGGTTTGTATAGTTCTGTTGTTAAGAGATAACATTTAATGATTTTCTAATTAAGCCGCCGATAGCGATCGGAATTACCTATGACTTGTACACTTATCAGTTATTTATGTTAATTGCATTTTAATAATTGTTTATACATACATACGCACATCCTATTTGTGCGTCCAATCGAGAGTCAATTTGGGTTAGTGTAAAAGGTAAAGTACCTTAATGCATTGTCGCCATATGCGGTGTTTGCTAAAGTTTAGAGTTGAGTGTATTCCGGGCTGTTTAATCGGGTGATTAATAGATAGACAAACGAACAAACAAAGACTACGAAAACTATTATGTACATTGAATTCATTTGCTTTTGCATGGTGAAGAAACAATCATCAAATAATAGCTCTTTTAAGATGGAAATAAACCGGTTGAGTTAGTCAAAGTAATGCAAATAGAAGCTATAGGTACCAATGTGCTCATGCATAGTTTCAAAAATCTAAAGTTACATTGCATTCGTAAAGTTTTCTTATTGGTCAATTTGATTACTGTAGTTCTAAAAATATAAAGTAAATTTATGTCATTGACATATTCGTATAGAATACGTTCGAAGTATTTGCAATTTACGTGCATTTTGACCTTGCTCGGAATCGTATATCGAAAATATTGCAACCGGTGCAGCCGTAAAAGTGAATTAATATTCACCCATTGTCGGTAAACATTTCGCATCACTAGGGGACGCCAGTCGTCCGCCGAGCGGCTTTGATGTCGGTCGCGTGCCCGCATAATTCGAATATCGAATTAGAATAGAACTTTTATTTGAATTCCGAATTTAAATTTAAAAAGTTCTCGGTCCGAACGCGCGTGTGTTGTCGCGGTGCTATTTTCGCTCACGTAAATACGCCAAAAACGCGTTCCGCCGCGTCGCGCTCGTTCTAATTTATTTTTAAATCGATTGAACGTGGTTCAACTGCACAATACATAGGTGCTTAGCAGCCAGTAATACAAGTAAACAAACGTTGCGTAACCGATGCATAATTTTCGAATATAGAATGTTGCCATATTGTTATTTTTGAAATTCGTATATTTTTCCAGTGTTGTGTTTGTGTGTGTTATCGCTTTATGAATAGATTCTTTATTGGTCAGATTTGTTCCGGTGGAATAAATTGGAATGGTGTTTCACGGTTTGAGTTTACAATGCTTTTAATATAGGAGATTGGTTTTTATTTTTGTTATTGTGTACGATTATGATGTGGTGATAGAGAAATTACACAGGTGCTATTTGAGTGGATTCGCATTCGAATTGCAATATGCATGAATTAATATTCGATTTATGCGTTCGTATTTGCATATTTTATTTTAAAGAACACTTTATTTGCGCAAGCGGAATCTGATTTTTTCGCAATAATATTGGTTAATAATATTTTTCAAAAATAGCCGTTTATATTTAAATATAGCATACGTTTATCATAAAAGCAAATAAACATTTTCCTTTCTCTTCAATACATAGTATCTACAACAAAATCAGATGAAATCGAAACTTGATGAAAAATAAGATTACTATTGGCCATGAAATGCTGAAATTGTAGAAGGTATATTATTTGAGAATGTTAGTTGTAAAAAATCTAATTTAATTGTGAAATTTCACAAGTATATATAATTATTTCTTAAAAAAAAGAACCCGGATGTACCTTGTACCACTACAGCGTTTAATATGCGAGTAAATGACAATAATTTCCCATCAAGCACAAATAGAATCTCGTCAACCGATCGAAACCCCAACGGAGTTATCGAGTAACGAAACCCAAAAAATAAAATCCGATACCAGCTGTAAATGTAACTGTTATCTATAAACTGTTTTATATAAAACTGCTGCTAGCTGACACCCGGCAAACGCTGTACTCTGCCTTACTCTTATCATTTAGCGGTATGAAAAATAGACGTTGGCCATATGGGCACACAAAATTTCATAAGGATCGCTCCAGATGAGAGGAGTATGCGAACGAATACTGTGACACGAGAATTTTATATATATAGAAAATATATTATAATAATATAATCCTATCCTATCCTATCCTACCACCTTACTAATCCTATCCTGCTTCCTACTATCCTTTCTACTTAATATTATAAATGCGAAAGTTTGTAAGGATGTGTGTGCGTTTGTTGCTCTTTCACACAAAAAACTACTCAACCGATTGCAATGAAATTTGGTACGTAGATAGCTGGACAACTGGAATAACATATAGACAACTTTTTATCCCGATATTCCTACGGGATACGGACTTACGCGGGTGAAACCGCGGGGCGCAGCTAGTGTTTACTAGAATAATGTTCTTGCTCTTAAGCTATCGGATATATCTCATTGTTTTTACACGCTTTTTATTAGCTTCACCTGTATGTTGTTTGTAACCGACTTCTTTGGGCGCGATTTTGACCCACTTTAAACGGCCAGATTTCGTTTAAACTTTGTAGATTTATTGAGGACCGATGACAATACACTAATTTGATAAAATCATTCCAGTTTTCAATTTGCAAAATATGATTTTTGTCAAAGCGTGTTTTTTAGTTTTTTTAAACTATTATATTTTATTTTGGTGTATAGACTAGAAACGTCATTATGTATGCATAGTTTCATTTATTTAGATTCATACAGTATTCATACATTCATTCATACAGTATATAGGGTCGCGCACGATAGGGGTAATTCTTACGATATCGTAGCTCGGCCGAAGCTTTGGAATAACTGCGCGCAGCCGCGCGGTACGTTAACACGCTATAGAATGGATGGATGGATGGATGGATGGACGGCCCGCCACAACGTTCCTGTTACATTCGCCTATATTTGAATGTAAAAATTCATTATCGAACAATGTATTCTTGTCATATTAAATGGGTATTTGTGTTTAGCGAAAAAATCTAACGGTTAATGTTTATAAACTGCACACACCGTCCAGTCGTCACTGTCTGCACATTCGCGACCGTTGTACGCTGAATGCAACCAGATGTGTAGGTGTAAATTGCGTTACGACCATTTGTATGAACTACTACACTGTTGGATAGTAGTTCGTATGGGAGAAGGCACGAATAGGGGGAAGCTAGCAGCGGAGAAGTACCCTACAAAAAATCAGTTTGAAATAGTAGCATGCTGCTGTGAATTGTTCGGTTAGTGGGGGAGCCGGAGGCCCGTTTCTTTTTCCTCTCCCTTCCCAATCCATTCTTTCCTTGCAGTCGTCAATCCTTTATCTATTTCCCCTTAAAAGCGGGCAGCGCAATCGCAGAGGCACTACGTCTACACTACGTCTCCGAATATTAATGGGCGGTGTTGATCGCTTACCATCAGGCGAACAACCAGCTCAGTTGCCCTTTCGTGGTATAAAAAAAGTATTACCATGGTACTGGTACCGCTGGTAGTAGCTGCATGGAGTTTATATTACATTGGCAAGTATCCGTGACGCGATGCGCTAAGGGTCATTGGCTAAAGGTCGTACAGTGTTTACCAATAAAACGATGGTATTCAAATAACAGCGTCCAGCGGCCCTCGTACTTGAACTCTTGCAGGGGTCCATCTTTACCCCTCACCCAATTGCGAGTGCTATGTAATTGGGTGCTTTATACTTAGGGTTGTCAACTTTGTGAAATAAGAAATGAAATAGCGTAATATTACAAAATTGACGGAATGTGTTGAAATTTTAACGTTTTTATAACATGTTTAGTGCGAGAAGTATTACAGACGGACAGGATATGTAAGGATACATACATACAAACATACAACGAAACAACGTTTCTACAGTTTTCTGTTTTTTTTTCCTTTTAACGCAGTAGTTGTGCATAGCGAAGAGTAGAGTATATACGAAAGATACTGACGGAACATTCACTCACTATCGCAGTGTTATATGGTTACGTTCAGACTGTTTGACATTTTATACCTCGTCTAGTTGTAGGTAACCTAGAGTTACCCCATACGAACGTATCCCCTCGTTCGCTGATGCGATTACATCACACATGCATACAGACAACCGCATATATTGAATCACATCTCCACGCCGTGCCTGCTTGTGTGAGTGCGCGTGTTGCGCGCGTGTGCGTTGACCGCAGGTCGGCGTTTGATACGGTATGGTCTACATCTATAGATTTTTCGATGTTATATTGTATCGTAATTGGTCTTATAAAGATTGGATTTATATTGTCGGAATATGTAATTTGCGGATGTAAAACTAAGATATCTAAGTTGTAAATTTCTGATGCGTGGCAATCAATTAGGTCCAAGTCTCCCTATTGAGATGTCTACAAACAAACGCAATTCATGTAACGGTTTTTAGTTTCCAAGTTTAACACATATTCGTTAAGCGGATGCCCATATACTTTTTATTACCCTTCCCAGTCCTTTCCTATATTCCTCTCATCAATCCTTTCCTAATCCCTTACCATTTAAAGTCGACAATCCATTTGTAGAGGCGAAAGGTCTGCAATTGACCTTACGCCTCTCCAAATGTTCATGGGCGGTGGTAGCGCTTACCATCAGGTGACCCACCATCTCCATTGCCGACTATGACATAACAAAATAATGATAATGAATTGAATGAATCAGTAAATTTAACCACTACAGGATTATATATACCTATCACCTAGGATACATAAGCTGTCTTAAAGTAAATTATCTTAAAAAGCATGTCGTCTAACCAGTTGATCCTTGGACATGACAGTTTTCTCACTACACCTTCCTTCATCCATTGAAGCTATAGAGCAAGAACTTACATAGAAAAGGTTCTAGACGTTCGTCTATTCTCGCATCTTGGCCTTTCGATGTCGGCCACCGCTAAAATTGCTAATCAGGAGAGTCCCAATTAACTGGTGGTAAATATCAAACGTTCGTGGAACCAGACGTGTCGCGCACTCAACATCGGCCATAATATTTCAACTGCATTCTAGCAACAGCGACGACTTTGCGTAGTCGGTCAGCTAAAGGTCACGTGTGTGTACGCTAAAAAACGAACGGCGAAATGTCAGACCCGTATGTTTCTTAATGCGAATGTTAATTTATGTCCAATCCTACTTAATATTATAAATACGAAAGTTTGTGAGTATGAGTATGGGTATGTATGTTTGTTTGTTACCTTATCACGCAAAAACTGCTGAACCGATTGCAATGAAATCTGGTACGTAGATAGCTGGACAACTGGAATAATACATAGGCAACTTTTTATCCCGGTATTCCTACGGGATACGGACTTATTCGCGTGAAACCGCGAGGCGCACTAGCTGCGCTTATAGTGATGAGTTATTGTGTCCGACCAAGGTGATATTTTGTATGATGGCTTGGATAGTCAGTCCCATCCCATCCGACGGTTATTTGAGTTTTGTTAAAATCTGTTGCTGTTGTCTGCTGGTTATTGGATTAAGCCTTTCAGCGATTTTTTAACGAGTTAAAAACCATTTTGACGCTTTGGTGATAAAGTTATTGATAGGTATACCTTTTTTTAAATACTAATAAGTGTTTAGACAGAGAGTAATAGCTTGCAAGGGGTGTATTGTTACCGGTGGTAATGAATGTGGTCCACGAGTGCTAGACGCACTAGCAAGAAGTCGAATAGAATAATTAAATGCATAAGATTGAATTAATTATCTGTGCCCACTGATTGTATACGTCATTACAGTTTTTTTTTTAAATAAATTATCTGAAAGCTCTTGAAATTTCGTGGCTATTTGCATACGAAACGCATTTTGGTAAAGTTCAACCGGCACGCGGCTGTCATTAGAAATAAAATGTCAGATAATGTTCTTTTTTTACTATATAAAAATAAGTCGGGTTTTCCTTCCTGACGCTATAACTCCAAAACGCACGAACCGTTTTCCACGGTTTTGCATTCATTGGAAAGGTCTCGGGCTCCGTGAGGTTTATAGCAAAGAAAATTCAGGAAAAATTTTAACAGAAAAGCGGGCATTATTTCATATACAGCCATCTGGTGGCGAAACGGAATTCGCCGGGTTTGCTATTAAATATATATATATATATAATTCCTAGAAACAATCGTATGCGGTGATATTATCACATCCTTAATCAGACGTACTGCTAAGATATAAAGTATTATTAGGGCGTTATTAAATCAGGACCCGATGGACGACTTTGTTGTGTGTTATTAAGCTCACCCTTTTGTGTGTTTTAAGGGACGAATGTCTTTAATCTTAAATAATATTGAGAGTTCAATTATAATACATATATAAATAATATAAATATATAAAACTCTGAGGTGACTGACTGACTGATTGACTGACATAATGATCTATCAACGCACAGCCCAAACCACTAGATGGGTCGAGCTGAAATTTGGCATGCAGATAGATGTAATGACGTAGGCATGCGCTAAGAAAGGATTTTGATAAATTCTACCACCAAGGGAACAAAATAGGGGATGAAAGTTTTTACCATGAAAATATTACGACCGCGCGGGCAAAGCTGCGGTTAACAGCTAGTGAAATATAAAGACACCTCTCACATTTTCCTTCTTTAATCACAATTACAAGTATTTCCAGTAACAGTGTATCATACGATCGTCACGTAAACCGTTTGTCTCCGTATAAAATTGATATCAGAACGCACCACTCTACTGTTGAACGGGTAATTCGTGAAATCGTAATTAAACACGCTGTTAACACTACAGCCAGTTATTAGCCAGTCAAATTGGCATCCTTATTGCGCCGATTACGGTTGGTTGGTTGGTTTCCTTTGGAGTTCTGTAAGCATTTAAAAACTGTGGTGGTGTGCTGTGAAATATTCGTGTCTTCCAGACATGGTAAAATGCGTATCAACATTCATCATCATCATCATCATCATTATCAGCCCATATATGATCCCAATGCTAGGGACACAGGCCTCCTATGTCTGGCAGATGTCACATGCCGTCGAGCTTTTGATTCTTGGACATGCCGGTTTCTTCACGATGTTTTCCTTCACCGTTTCAAGCAGTGGTGACGTTATCCACATGTGAAGATAAGTTGAATAATATATTATAATAGTTAAAAAAAAATAAAAAACACGCTTTTATCATATTTTGCAAATTGAAAAATGGAATAATTTTATCAAATTAGTCCATTGTCATCGGTCCTCAATAAATATACAAAGTTTGAACGAAATCTGGCCGTTTAAAGTGGGTCAAAATCGCGCCCAAAGAAGTCGGTTACAAACAAACATACAAACATACAGGTGAAGCTAATAAAAAGCGTGTAAAAATCAATTTATTTCCTGCACGCTCGCCCGGTCACGAACCCCGAATTATCGCTTTTGAGGTCCGAGGTTCTCACCACTGAGCCACTACTTCACTACTGTAATAAAATACGTATCAGTCTATTAAAAAAAAAACTGCAAAATGTTTGACATCATCATTGTTACAAGGACGTGTAGAGAGAAGAATTAACGCAGAATTTCAGCGGATTATTACAATGCCATATGTGTGTCATCAAACCAACTCTATAGTGTCTCTTGTGTTGATGTATCTTAAAGTTATCATTCCCCTTTAGTCGCAAACAAACAAACCCGTGAAATACAACTTGTATACGGTTTGATTTATACCAGAGCTGAGGTATAATTAGTATTGCTCAAATATTTTAATCGTAGCTTGGCATAGTGGTGACCTTTACCAAACCGCAAGCATGAAATATGTATGTTTGGTCCTAATTTAAGATGGATTAGATAGCCATTTCAATTTGATTATGAAGTTACCTTATATGGAGATCGTGGTATCCTATCCTACTTATAATATTATTAATGCGTAAGTTCGTAAGGATGTGTGTGAGTTTGACGCTCTTTCACGCAAAAACTACTCAACCGATTGGAATGAAATTTGGTACGTAGACGGCTGGACAAATGGAATAACATATAGGCAACTTTTTATCCCGATATTCCTACGGGATACGGTCTTACGCGGGTGAAACCGCGGGGCCAGGCAGCTAGTGAATTTATGTCTGGACAAAGTGAGTAAATATTCCTGTACCCATGCTAGACACATGAACTGATTTATTGAAGAGTAGTTTTGGGAAGTGGTTTTCTGGAAAACTGAGGAGTCATATTTGAAATGCCTTTACCGTTACAATAGAAATTTTTTCGAGACTTATATGGACTCCGATTGATAAACTTGCACTCGTTTCAACCCAGGGCGAGGTAGTCTAGACGAGCGGATATTAATTTGGCAAACAATTATTGTATGTTGTACATGTGTTGTTGGAACTTTGAAGATACCTACGCAACGTGCATTTAAATTAGCCGGTTATTCAATGTGTGACGGAATGCACGAGGAAAGTGGAATATGGTCCAGTTTGGTAGGAAAATCCGGTAGCTAATGGGACGCCCCGATACAATGTTGACAAAAGGTTATATTTCAGCATAGATGATATAATGCTGTTTCTTTTTAAAGTTGGATGTATTTGAATTGTGGTGATGTACCTTTACTTATAGGTGTGATTAATTGGACACTATAGAGTTGGTTCGATCTGATTTTCAAACTGTATCGAGCGTAGGTAGGGTTGATGGATAGTCGATACACTAGGATTAGTAATGCAGCTAGGTTGTACTTAGTATGTTGTGTACAAATTAAATTTTTAGTTTTATAGCATTGAAATGCTTTATAAATGAGAAATTTTTTGAAAGAATAGAAAAAATTCGATCACGAGGCAGGATTCGAACCTGCGTTTCTTTCCTAACCGTAGCAACGCCTAGCCTCTCGGCCACCCGTGATCCTGCCACAATTTTGCCACAAAAAAAAAAATTCTCAAAAATTTCTCATGTTGTGTACAGTTTTTCTGAATCCATTTCATTAAACGGTTCCTGCATTTTGCTTGTTTTGTCTTTTAGAGGTCCCAGAAAACATTACCTAAAGATAATGTCTTCTCGTTGGACACGTTCGAGTGGTTCATGTCATCTTATTTAGTGAATGTAGTCGTAATTCAATTCAATCAGGATATACGCTACAAAGTTTGTACAGATATGCAAGTAGCATATGCTAGGTAGTGCCCGCAGAGCGGCACAAAAATGAAATGTACAAGTAATTTGTATTTCCACAGTCTAGTAATCCATTCAGTCT
Source organism: Zerene cesonia (assembly GCF_012273895.1). Taxonomy (NCBI): domain Eukaryota; kingdom Metazoa; phylum Arthropoda; class Insecta; order Lepidoptera; family Pieridae; genus Zerene; species Zerene cesonia. The sequence goes on along the minus strand of NW_024045133.1, from coordinate 1,728,343 downwards.
TTTCTATATAGTTTAAAAGCGATGCTTTTTTAAATTATAAATGAAGATTATTCAAGGAACAGAAAAAAATCCATCATGAGGCGGGATTCGAATCTCGCGCGTCTTTTCCCGTACTTTGGCAACGCCTGATTGATCATGATTCCACCTCAGTAATCGGACGGTAAACAGCCCGAGCTACATAAGCCATGTTTTTAGCAGCTCGGGACATCATTTAGAGACTGCCGCGCGCGTGATAATGTTGGTTCCATCATTACTATATTATTTACTATTATTGATTTTTTTGAAAATCGTAACCTCTTTCGACTTTTACTACGAGATCACAGGCGTTGTACCACCGCATGCTGTCACTTATGTACTGTAGTTTTTACCTACCTATATGCATGTTCGTTTCGTAAACTCGTTAAAGTTGTGTAAAATGTTACGGGTCGGACCGGTTCGGTCGACAGGTGAACGCAGCGCGCCGCCGGCAACGGATAGTAATGAATTGGTAATTAGCGACGATTTTTGTATGGCGAACTTGCGGCTGTGTGTGTGTGTTTGTGTGTGTTTGTTTGCGTGGATACAATTTGCTGATGCTTCAGTTTTAATATCGCCTTAATTCAATTGCATGGTTGCTATGTCAGATGTCTTCGTAACGTGGAAATGTAAGGTGGCATACATTAATAATACGTAAGTTTTAACGGTGCTAGAACTAATAAATTATCGATCCACGTGCAGTCTAAACTGTTGTCGCTCCTCAGTAATTTTCCTTTTTTCAATACTACAAGGTCAAAACATTTGAGGATATTTCTGTTGAAATGGTATTGGTAGGTGCTGTGGTGGAATAAAAGAGGCTGTGGTCTTAGCCATAACACGCCTCCTGAACCTGTGTTCCCGGACGCGTATAATCTGGGGGGTCTTCAAGGGTGGACTGAACCTGGTACCTTCTAGGGAAACACGCTCCATCTTACGCTACATCTACGCTTATTAGCAGGCGACGTGGTAGTCAAGCGCTTACCTATTGTAGATAAGAAAAAACTGTGTAGCTCAGCTGTGTCTGTTAGCTGGCTGGTTGACTAGCTGGCTCGTGTTATTGTTAACGTAAATGTTGTTCTTAAATGTAGGCTTTTATTTTATCTGTCGCCAATTTGCATCGTGGTTTCTATGCGTTTCGTACATTTTAGTGTGTTTGCACATAAATTCAGTGTGGCATTAAAATCATTTAAAGTAACATTAAATTAGTAAAGATGGAGAACCATTTTTTTATTTACAACCGGCTATCCGCCCCGGCTTCGCGCGTGGTATGTCCTTTCTCTCCATAAGAAACTTCTTTGTGCCTTAACTGAAAGGAAAAAAAAAATAACAACCGAATTGGCCGCGCCGTACTCGAGTTTAAAGCTTAGCATTAATTTTTATTTATACAGATTTCTCAAACAATATATCCTTGTCAAACAGATTTACCAAAGAAGAAAGAATTCCACTCCATCTTCATTTGATTCCTACCAATCATACAAACTTCTTAACTGGAATTTTCTCGACATCAATACAGGTAGAGCTAGTTACTACCCGCGGATACACCTAGGCCATTAAAACACATACTAACGGATGCTACATGCTACAGGTTTCTTATCGCGCACTGACGCGTCTGGTTCGCTTTCATAAAGAGATAATGAAACGGGCGTTAACTAGAATAACAGTTTTACATAATATTGTGTTCAAGGCGTTTGATGACCGGCCAAGATTTAATTATAGGCTATATGTACGTTTGGTCGTCAAGGTGTTGCGGCGGTTTGTCTGCACGCCGGCACGTCTGGACGCTCTCGTGTCAGACTCTTAATTTAATATTACACTAGCTGTGACCCGCGGTTGAAACCGCGTAAGTCCGTATCCCGTAGGAATATCGGTATAAAAAGTGCCTA
>NW_024045133.1:1709859-1725445 GCF_012273895.1 Zerene cesonia | reverse complement strand
ATGTAATATTTTTTTATAATTAAGTGTAACAGTATTTATGGCCAGACTAAGTATATACAAGAATTGCTCGTTTAAAGGGATAAGATTTTTTTTTTGTTAATTTTTCAAATCAGACCCACTAGTTTCTGAGATTAACGCGTTCAATTAAACAAATAAACTCTTCAAGCTTGCCTATATGTTATTCCAGATTTCCAGCTGTCTACGTTCAAAATTTCATTGCAATCGGTTCAGTAGTTTTTGTGTGAAAGAGCAACAAACACACTCACATCCTTGCAAACTTTCGTATTTATCATATTAGTAGGATATAACGATTGAGGTTTTAAAGCGATGTAGGGGTGAGATTGCCTATTCGAAATTACAAGATTAGACCATACAATAATAATAACAGACACTAGCTTAGCTGGTTTGATTTCCGTTCAACTTCGAATGACTATTATTATTAATATTTATTGTGGGAGTCGAGCACGCTGCGGCACGAATTGGGCCAGCTCGCACCGGGGAAGTACCACACCCCCACAGGAGACTGGCGTAAAATAATAGCTTGCTATTGTGTTGCGTACGGTGAGTGGGGGAGACGGAGGCCTATTTCCTTCTCCTCGCCCTTCCCAGTCCATTCCTTCTTTCCAGTCATCGATCTTTTCCTTATCCCTTATCCCTTAAAAGTGACATAAGCAATATATGTACCACGGGCGAAGTCGCGGCGAACAGCTAGTCATTCATAAAGATATATTAGTTACTAGCTGCACCCGGCAAACGCTGTTCTGCCTTACTCTTATCATTTAGGGGTGTGAAAAATAGATGTTAGCCGATTCTCAGACCTACCCAATATGCTTACCAAATTTCAGAGGAATCGGTCAAGCCGTTTCGGAGGAGTTTGGCAACGAAAACTGTGACACGAGAATTTTATATATATAAGATTTTGTATATATAGATATACAATATATTAGTTACAATATCTTACTGTCCTATCCTACTAATATTATAATTGCGTATGTTTGTAAGGATCTGTGTGTGTTTGTTGCTCTTTCACGCAAAATCTACCAAACCGATTGCAATGAAATTTGCTTCTTAGATAGCTGAACAACTGGAATAACATATAGGCTACTTTTTATCCCGATATTCCTACGGTATACGGACATACGCGGGTGACACCGCGGGGCGCGGCTACTTGTAATATTATGGAATATATTATAGCGTGTTTATCATATATTAATTTGTATGTTCGTTACGCGACAGATCGTGAAATCACGACTTGGTTTTTGTTGAATTAGCATCATAATATATAACTATATTTAGCTTAGCTTCCTTTGTATGAAGACGATTCTATTGATGAATATGTCCTTACTGATATTATAATGAATGCAAAAGTGTGTCTGTTTGTTTGTTGGTTTGTTTGTTTGTTTTTCTTAGCCTCGCAACGGAGCGATTTTACAGTAGGCATAACTTAGCTTAGACCCGGTAAACGCTGTTCTGAACTACTCTTATCATTTAGGGATATGGGAAATAGATGTTGGCCGATTCTCCGACCTGCCCATGTCGGGTAGGTTTGCGAATATCGGCTCACAAAGTCGAATAAGAATCGGCCCAGCCGTTTAGGAGAAGCATGGTAACTAACATGTCACACAATGTCGAGGACCGATGGCAATACACTAATTCGATAAAAAATGTTTAGTTCTGTTTTCTATAAAAGCGTGTCTTTTTAGTTGTTTTAGCTACCCCACTAACTTTATCCCAATGCGTTTAATCGGGATAAAAAGACAGGTCAGTTCATATCTTGTCTGTATCCGAAATTTCATCAAAATCCGTTCAGTAGTTTCAGCGTGATTGACGGACAAACATCCAAACAAACTTTCACATTTATAATGTTAGTGTGATTAGTGTGATTATTATTATTTATATTCTATCCACGGCTAGCAGATATTCTATTTTATCGTGTGTTTTACCGTCGTATATGTATAGATAGATAGATAGATAGATTAGACGTATATTAATAGAACACACAAAATACACGTCAATTTTAATATAAAAACAATTAAACAACGAAAAATTAAAAATAATAAATAGTGTATTAATTAAAAACACATTATTGGACTACCTGCGTTGATTGTATGTGGTAGTCGAGCACGCTTCGGCACGAATTGGGCCAGCTCGCACCGGGGAAGTACCACACCCCCACAGAAGACCGACGTGAAATAGCATTCTGCTGTGTTTCGTTCGGTGAGTGGGGGAGCCGGAGGCCCATATCCCTTTCCTTCCCCTTCCCAGTCCTTTCCTTTATTCCTCTCGCCAATCCTTTCTTAATCCCTTTCCAATTTAAAGTCGGCAATCCATTTGTGGAGGCGTAGGATCTGTAATCGACTTTACGCCTCTACAAATGTTCATGGGCGGTGGTAGCGCTTACCATCAGGCGTCCCACCAGCTCCATTGCCGACCGTGACATATAAAAAAAAAAAAAAAAACCTGCACACCACTTGTACAAATATCAATTTTATTGCGGAAACGCTGTGCCAACGAAGCGAAGTTTTCGAATGCGACAATTGAATTATCGATTGTTGCTGTTTCATATATTTAGTTGTAGACAATCATTTAATAAGAAATTAAAAAAAATAGAAAAAAAATTAACACGAGGCGAGATTCGAAGCCGCTTTTTTTTGCCTCACCGTAGCGACGCCTAGCCTCTCGGCCACCCGTGATCCCGCCACAGTAATCGAATTTCTTCCACTCTATCGGTTTTATGTGCCTAAGGGGCACCCCATAATTATTTAATGTAAACGACAAGGACACAAGTGTCACTTGTACATTATAAGAGGGTGTTTAATGGATGCGAGCAATGGTATCATCCCCTATCGGATCTACTTAAGTTCCATCCGTCTATTTAGTGTCTAAAACCATCGCGCCATTATTTGTTTAAATGTCTGATAGGGAAGCGGTTGACTATCATATCGCCTGCTGGTAAGCGTAGATGTAGTCTGAGATGAAGCACACCTCTATAGAAGCTTGTGATTAATTATTAATTATCTCTTACACAAAATTGTTTAAAAATTCGATCACTAAAGGTAAAGAGATAGAAAACCGATTTTTTGTTGTTGTGTCATCTTATAACTCGAGAATAGCTCGACCGAGTAGTTGTTGGATTTGTCTCCTCCTCTTTTAACGCAATAACTTAAATACATACAAATAATTTTCCCGGACGGAGCCGGGGCGAGGCGAGCGCCTAGTCGTATAGAATAATCTCAATGAAAAGTGCCTACGTACCTTCACGGGTATTTACACGACAACTGTACACCCATAGAAGCAAATAAGCCAACAAAGGTAAAATAATAACAATACAACGCGAAACGCGCGGCTTTGTCCGCGAATATCCGACGCAATAATGGCGTAGTTCGAGTTAAGCGCGCGCCTAGGGAGGGGGTAGCCAGCCGTCTGTCTGCCTTCGAGCCTTTGTTGCGGACAGCTCAAAATGACCAAATAGTTATTAGGGGGACGGAGGTAAAAGTATTCAATACTAGCTGCGCCCCGCGGTGTCACCCGCGTAAGTCCGTATCCCGTTGGAATATCGGGATGAAAAGTTGCCTATATGTTATTCCATGTGTCCAGCTGTATACGTACCAAATTTCATTGTAATAGGTTCATAAGTTTTTGCGTAAAAGAACAACAAACACACACGCACGTCCTTACAAACTTTCGCATTTATATGATATTAGTAGAATAGTAGGATTAGTAGGAAGGATAGTGGGATGTACCACGGGGCTGACCGCTAATCCTAATAAATAAATACTGTTGAAAGTGTTGGATAGATTCAAATAATTGTTATTATGCATATAAATTTTGTCCAGCTGTCTACGTACCAAATGTCATTGCAATAGGTTCAGTAGTTTTTGCGTGCAAGTGCAACAAACAAGCACACATCCTTACAAACTTTCGCATTTATAATATTAGTAGGATTAATTAATGAATTAAAGTAGGAATAGATATTAGAAGAAGACTTATAAACCGGCTAAGTATATTTTGACCGGAAAAACATTTAAAAAAAATTGGAGTTTTTTGTAGCAACGTAGATAGCTAAATAAATACTTGAATACGAATACCGTAAATGGTGTTTGTCGTGTTTGAATGTTTTTCATTCCATTATATAAAAACTAATGCATGGAAGTGGATTAGATTCGTAGGTACGTAGATAGACTACGATCTAGATTAAATTGCATCATACACATTATTATGATTGCGCACGTTATGTAACGTATTTTAAAAATCCTATCCTACTAATAGTATAAAATATAAATGCGAAAGTTTGTAAGGATGTGTGTTTGTTGCTCTTTCACGGAAAAACTACGGAACCGTATGCAATTAAATTTGGTACGTATATAGCTGGACAACTGGAATAACATATAGGCAACTTTTATCCCGATATTCCTGCGGGATACGGACTTACGCGGGTGAAGCCGCGGGGCGCAGCTAGTATTTCAATATGGCAAGTGTCATGTCCCCTATGGCCCCCACTCCACAGCTGATATTGAATCGTATATAGTTACTGTAGATGTCATTTACAACAAATAAAAAAGTATACATATTTAAAGAAAGACTTCCAGTCAGACATTAAACTGAAAGTAAAAACATCAACTAGTTACCTACTACCGAATGCCTAGTAAGACTGTTTATCGCAACCGGAAACAACGAAAGCGTTTACACAACACGAGGCCTTTGCCGGAAACCACTCGGAATATTAAACGCGGCGGGCGAATTTGAACGTCAAATTCCACGGGGTCCCTACTTCTATAGGCGCTCTGCGGTCTCTATGCAATGCGCTCGCGCAATGGTCTCGTCGGTAATGCGGTTCGGTTCTATATAATACTAGCTGCGCCCCGCGGTTTCACCCACGTAAGTCCGAATCCCGTAGGAATATCGGGATAAAAAGTTGCCTATATGTTATTCCAGTTGTCCAGCTGTCTACGTACCAAATTTCATTGCAATCGGTTCAGTAGTAGATCGTTTGTATCCCGATCCCTTGGCATAAAATGGGAATCTTGATATGAGGGTGGAGCCGAGCGTCTAGTAAACATTAAAGTGAATTGGCGATTTTTTTGTTTTCATGAAAATTATTTTAATGTGAAAAAAACAACCTGTTTTTTTTTATTAGCGTATATTATACATTTTATGGGGATATTTGAATCATTGGCGAAAACAACGTGAGTCAGAGCTCACTTTCGTTCATCACCGCGAAACTGCTGAACAAATAAACGTGTTGTTGTACGACCTTGACAATTGAGCCGTATGTATGGCTTGGACCAAATGCGTGCTATGTTTGTATAATGTAGAATGTGAGTAGGAAGTTAATTATAGTTGAAAATGTTTAATTAACACTAGGCGCTCGTCCCGGCTCCGCCCGGATACCGAGATTTCTGTTTTATCCCAAAGGAGCACTTAATCGGGATGAAAAGTATCCTATCACCCAAGTCAGCTCATACCCTGTCTGCATACCAAATTTCACCAAAATCCGTTCAGTAGTTTCTGCGTGATTGGCGAACAAACATCCAAATAAACAAATTTACAATTATAATATTAGTGTGGAGTGTGCTTTAATGCTATTATTTTAAAAAATTATCTATATCTTATCTTTATACATAATAATGTGAAGTTAAAAACTTTGTTTGCTTGAACGCGCTAATATCAGAAACTGGTGGTAAGATTTCAAAACATCTAGTAGTGTTGGGTATACACGTAAACACCGACTATTATAGGCTTAGATATGCACCACGTGCGAAGCCAGGGCGCTTCGCTAGTGTCACATATGAAAGATAAGATAAATAATTATGAATGTGTTTGTTTGACATTGAAGCAATATGCTTTATCAAAATTGTATTAGTTTTTTTTTATTATCAAATCTATTATATAATATTTTTTTATTATAATTGTAAGGAAAGCTTTTAAAAGTATCTGTTTCTCGTCCCGCTGATAGTTTAGCAGTATGCTCGTTACCTTTTACCGTGGTTGCCTGGAAGAGATCACTTCTAATTGATAAGGCCGACAAACAAATTGTTCACTTTATTATAATAATGATCATTATTATTATCATTATTTGTAAGTTTCTTTCCATGTACAATATTGTTAGAGTGAAATAAATAAGTAAATTTTTCTTCCGTTTATTAATAATATGAAAACTTATGAAACACGGACATTCCCAGCCCCAATAGTGGACTAAAAGTTATCCGTCTATGTCTACGACAATATAACATCAAAATGTTTACAGTAATTTTTGCATCTATGAAAGGAAAATTAAATAATAAGAATTGGAGGTCCGCCCCGGCTTCGCCCGTGGTACATATATAGCCTACAGCCTTCCTCAATAAATGGGCTATGTAACACTGAAAGAATTTTTCAAATTCCAGGACCAGTAATAGTTCCTGAGATTACTGCGTTCATAGGATCAAACTCTTCAGTTTTATAATATTACTAGCTGCGCCCCGCGGTTACACCCGCGTAAGTCCATATCCCGTTGGAATATCGGGATAAAAAGTTGCCTATATGTTATTTCAGTTGTCCAGCTATCTACATACCAAATTTCATTGCAATCGGTTCAGTAGTTTTTGCGTGAAAGAGCAACAAACACACACACATTCTTACAAACTTTCGCATTTATAATATTAGTAGGATTTTTGTAGCTTTTTTTTTTATTTTTCGTTTTTTATTCTGTTATTATTATCTCTTTTCTGTGTATGTGTAAGTGTTTAAAATAAACGGTTATTCTTTCTTTTTGATATCGAAACCGGCCGATATTAATTACTCAGTAGTGTTTTGATGATATAATATACAGTACGAGATCACGAACACGTGTTGGAAGCGGATTAGAACAACGACAGACCCCACCTAGAGTTTCAGCAGATACACGCAAATAAATTTAAGAAGATATTGTAACGAATACAGAATGTCCAAACGAGAAATAAATACCGATATCTGATTGGTATTCATTAAATATTCCTATATAGATTGAGAGCAATACACCCAATTCTTTACAAAAGCCTGCCCAAATTTATGACATGCAAACATCAAAAGGAGAGATCTCTGCTATTCTAAACAGTAAATTGTCAAAAATATAAAATTATAAAGCCATTATGTATATAATCATGCATTCAACGCACAATAAACGTAGTTGACGAAACATAATCGCGTATTAAATAAAATACAATATTACCTACCCATAAACGATAAATAAAAGAAAAAGATTGATGTGCGCGATACGGTTCCGACATTTGGCCGCCGCGGCCTTGGCGGTGTGAGCGAGACGTCGCCGCGCGAGCGGGACGGGGCGATGCCGTATCGGCAACGTGGTCTCGACGCGGCGCACGTGGTTTTTGAGGTTATGCAATGTGGATGGACTGTGGAGTTGATTTTTGATAGAGATTGTTATAGATGTCTCTCCTGTGTGTGTGTTTGTGTGTGTTTGTAGACTAAAGGGGTAGAGACTTATTTTTTTTGTGTTTTGTACGGGATAGGAAGAAAAATTGGAATAATTTTATATATTACTAGCTGCACCAGACGATTCTCAGACCTACCCAATATGCTTACCAAATTTCAGAGGAATCGGTCAAGCCGTTTCGGAGGAGTATAGAGACTAACATTGTGACACGAGAATTTTATATATAAGATAATATACAAACTTCTTGCTCCGGTTGAAACGGATTTAAGAGTATTAATACATGTTGATTAATTCATGTTATAATGATTGAACTATAGTGACTAGGAATTTTAGCGTCGTGCAAAATTTATTGTCAATCGAAGTGGGAATTATATAGTTTTATTGTATAATGCTTCTACTATAAATTCATCTGGTATATTCTTTTCTTATGAAACGTTGAAATTTTAAGAGTTTTTATCTATTGTCTAAATCGTAGATACTTAATATAAAACGAACAAAATGTATGTGAATGTCGAGTGGGTATTATATTTATATTTATATTCCAAATAATGAGTTTCAACTCGCACCCTCTCGGATCGGAGCGAAGGGTCGATAGACATTTGATTAAATGTGTATTCACTTATGTTAAAAGAAAAGCGAATGCGTGTTTATTTGTCTTTTTGTCACTGTGCTATGGAGCGATTTAACGATGTGATATTTGTGTCTGAAAATTGAAAGCTGGGGTGTGATTAATTAGGCTGAATATGCGGAAAGCTTGGAGATTAATAGGGCTAACATTTTTCTATGGCATTATAATTTTTTTTAATTATATATTCAGTAAATTTATATGAATAATAACAATTGTTTGAATCTATCCAACACTTTCAACAGTATTTATTTATTAGGATTAGCGGTCAGCCCCGTGGTACATCCTACTATCCTTCCAACTAATCCTACTGTCCTACTAATATTATATAAATGCGAAAGTTTGTAAGGATGTGGGTGTGTTTGTTGCTCTTTCACGCAAAAACTGCTGAACCGATTGTTACGAAATTTGGTACGTCGACAGCTGGACAACTGGAATAACATATAGGCAACTTTTAATCCCGATATTCCTGAAACCGCGGGGCGCAGCTAGTAATATATATATTTTAACCCTTAACATGCAGGATACAAAATCGGTTCAGAGATTAGCGCCTACGACGTCACGAACTCACAAATTCACTACCTACTTTTTACCCCCAACCACTACATAGTATAAAGCGAAGTCGCTTCCCGCGTCTGTATGTATGCTTAGATCTTTAAAGCCATACATCAAGATTTTTGACGTTTTTTTTCTTTTAATAGATACGAGTGATTCAATAGGAAGGTTTATATGTATAATGACATCTATTACACCACTCCGAATTTAACGCGCGCGAAACCGCGGTAAGCTAGTGAGTATAAGAAAACATAAATAATTTTTAAATATCTGTGTATGGGTTATATGTTTTATTATGTACTATTTATTGGCTAACAGTCGAAAGGAAAGCCGAGCGACGGCTGTGCGAACAACTTTTACCATTTTTGTTGAGGTTGATTACAGGCCGTTCGCTTTACACGACGTGCCTCTGATTGTAAGCTAGCTGTGAGCCCGCGGCGTCACTCGCGTAATACGTACCAATAAATGCCCTGTAATTTACGTATGAAATAATAATAATAAATAAAAACTTTTATTGACTACAGACAAACCACACAATACAAACTAAAACAAAATGAGAGAAAGAAAAAGCAAATATGAATAATAACAAAAAAAATATATATATATTTATAGACTAAAACTAATAACAAACAAAATAATAAACAAATTAAGTACTAAATCTAACTAATTCTAGCCTTAAATAATATACCTGTGTGGGTCCACCATCAAAAGGGACTACTCAGTTTAAAGCTGTAGTGTTCAACGGACCACTAACAGCACTGATTTTCAGGTTTCAGATTTCAGGAGTCCCCATCGACCGCGACGGTTGGAGTTACAGTTTATGTAACAAGCACAAGACATTTAAAACTATACAAAAAGATAAACAATTTTAAATGTAACGCAGTTTGAAGATATGTAACAAATTTCGTGCAGATACGATTAGCTGTTTTCGACGTGAAAGACTAACAAACATACGTACATACATACAACATTACATACTTAGAAGCTTTCGCGTTTATAGTATTTGTAGAGTTAAGTACAACAGTCTAAGAGCTGAGTATTGTTAATATATTTAACAAGCGAGCGCGTCCCGGCTTCGCTTGGGTTAATTTTATATGAAACCAAATGAAAATATAGCAAGGCATACACTGTCAGGTAACGTGACTTTCTCGTTAAATAATTTGTCAAAATCGGTTCAGTAAATCCAAAGATTACCCACCATACAACGTCTCATACTCACAGACTCCTCTACCTCCTCATAATTCTCGTATAGACTAGCTCATCGCCCGCGGCTTCGCACGCGTTAAATTATTAGTGATTTAATAGATGTTATTACACATATAAACCTTCCTCTTGAATAACTTATATAAAAAAAAAAAAAACTAAAAATATATTAAAGAGACGGCGTATTTATAGTGTAGCGTATTCATCGAGTTATCTATTTATTTATTCTTTATTACTCTTAACAAAAACTACAAAAAAAAAAAAACTTGATAAAGTTACAATATAAACAATTGGCGGTCTTATCGCTATATAGCGATTTCTTCCAGACAACCAGACGTACAGAGAGAAATTAGATAGAGGAGAGGAGAGTGGACAGCTGGACAACTGGAATAACATATAGGTTTGTTTTTATCCCAATATTCCTACGGGATACGGACTTACGCAGGTCAAACCGCGGGGCGTAGCTAGTTGAATTAATAAATGATATGAGTTTGATAATTATGACTCGTAATTTTAAGATAACCAAGTGAATTGAGAACCTCGATATCGCCAAACGAGACGTCGGTCGAACACATTCGAGACGTAATGTATGCGTGTGACATATACAATATGCAAATGCGTTGACATTTGGACACAAGGAAGGCATTAAACATGTACGCGTACCGATAGGCAGCCGAAGGAGTTTAAAAACCGTACGATTATAATCATATTCGTGTGTTTCAAACGGGCCATCTATGATTTGTTAGCTTTCTTTTGAACCCCTGTCCTCTCCATAGGAGTGATTTTAAATCTTAACATGTGATGTCTTCCTGCCAATGGCAATACCCCCCCCCCCCACTCCCACTCCTCCTCTGCTTTTTGTGACGCAGTGTTACATTTTGAGTGATACCCAACGAGAGCCTGTGACGTAATTTGTGAATAAACCCCCAAATTGTCCAAAAATTGTGATTCGTAACATTCGCTTACATATTAACGCGTTATTTTTCGTTAGATTATGATCTATCGAAGGGGAATCGTTGAATTACAATCTCACGTCCATAAAATTGTCAACTGTCGAATACAGATTGCGAATTGACGGACGGAATTATGTGTAGTTTTAAAGTAAACCAAAATTAACACCTAACCCATCGTATTCGTTAAACTAAATAACGCGCGAGGTGCGTCCAATTCCATTCCATAATGTATCGGTTTCACTTCGATATTTTGTTGTGTTTGATTTTACGCGAGTATTATACATTTAGAAATTAAAGACTTTTTAACGGATTTTAAACGCGGTTTATTCATTATATTATTAACCCGACGTTTCGAACACTTCACAGCGAGCGTGGTCACGTGGAGACTGATCACAGTCTTGATGATTACAGATAGTTTTTTAATTTCTAAAATTCTATAGATTATACGATGTGACGAAAAACAATGCGTTCAATTGTAATCACTGTGCTACGTGACACGGTACTTCGACAGATCACAAACACGCGAGGTAGATTCTAATATAACGATGTTTACAGTTTTACCACGACACATACAACACGAGTGTGTATTATTATCATAATATATGGAGACACGGGTTTTGTTCAAATTTTCGATTAAAACGAATCGATCGTGAAGATGGCTGTATAAATTATTCAACAAATTAACGATACAGTTTTAGAATTAATTTGTCTTACATGTAGAAATTAAAGATTTCTAAACGGATTTTAAACGCGATTTATTCATTATATTATTTTTAACCCGACGTTTCGAACACATTACAGCGAGCGTGGTCCAGTCCCCCGTGGTCACGCTGTAAGTGTAATATAATGAATAAATCGCGTTTAAAATCCGTTAAAAAGTTTTTAATTTCTAAATGTATAATACTCACGTAAAATCAAACACAAGAAAATACTTTGTTTTACATGTTCAAAAGTTTTAATACAACGAAATTATGTTGATATAGAATCATCTGTTGGTTTGATTGATATCTATTGTTAACATTAAGGGAACTTTTGCGTATCGCTAAATACTTTTTTTTAAAGTTGCTTTCATTCATATGTGAAAGAATAAATACGACAGTATATAAGTGTTTCTTTTATTAAAATACATAACTTAAATTATCTGTAAAGATGATTAATTTTACACCTGATAGCAGTTATTTGATAAATATAGTCTATAGAAAACTAATAAAACCCAATTCGCATAGCATAGATATATGTCTACCACAGACATAAGTATTATATAAACTTTTAGATTTGAATAATGATAGATTTTAATCGATTAAATTATGCAATAAATGAGCATTTTATTTAAATAATCCTAGATGTCTTCTACATAAGCGTTATATCTAATGAAAATTAATATAGGAAGTTGTTATATAATGTTATAATTGATTTGACTTGACCGGTTTTTGTAATGACCACATCATTAGTGACCTAGCTATTCAAATTCTTTGAGGATATCGATACATTGCGTATGATTTCTGAACGGTATAAAATAGTTATGAAATACTATCTGCGCCCCGCGGTTTCACCCGCGTAAGTCCGTATCCCGTAGGAATATCGGGATAAAAAGTTGCCTATATGTTATTCCAGTTGTCCAGCTATCTACGTACCAAATTTAATTGCAATGGGTTCAGTAGTTTTAACGTGAAAGAGCAACAAACACACACACATCCTTACAAACTTTCGCATTTATAATATTAGTAGGATAGGATAGTAGGAGTACGATTATTTAAACATTTGCGTAAGTAAAGCGTTTTTTATTGAACAAATTGATAATAATGTGCTTTTCAACTATTGATGTAATTTCGCTTTAATTATTATTTGGAAATAAGTAATAATTAACTATAAATATATATTTTAATGTAGTAATTGAATGTTAATCTTGATAATATAAAACTATGGTAGGGACTGTTGACCATATTGTTAACGAAATATACGTAATTATCTGATCAAAATAGACGCTACCTATATCCTCACTTGGACCTCGTTGTAGACGTAATTATTTAAAGCACACACAAGCAAATTAATTAAAGCACCCTTAATTAATCAATGATAGGCATTAATTACAAGGATCGAAAAGAAACACCATCCACTGATGGATAAAGAACTACTATTCCACTTAACATTAATTTTATTTCTCAAAGTTTTGAATCGAAAAATAACTCTACAGGCAAATAATGTGCATCCGACAAACGCAAAACGCAACACAATGAAACTCCAACTGTGATATTCAACGATTATTTATAATTGTAAAAACTAAAAGTGTGGGTTAGTGGTAGTGAGTACCGAAGGTGTGTGTGTGTGTACAATGTGTCACGTGTGAGCGTGCGCTGGTTTAGTGTAGCGTGCGACCATGACAGCCGGCGTGGCGACCAAACGCAAGTCGCGCTCGAGACGGAGTTGGGCGCGCATCGAGAGCGATGGACAGGTGATTATGTTGTGGTGTATATGCGTGTGATACAAGCAGTGGTGGCTCAGTGGTGAGAACCTCGGACGATCGGATCGGAGACCGGGCGAGCGTGCAGGAAATAAATCGATTTTTCAATTTATCTGCGCATGGGGATAACGTCACCACTGCTTAAAACGGTGAAGGAAAACATCGTGAGGAAACCGGCATGTCCAAGAATCAAAAAGTTCGACGACATGTGACATCTGCCAACCCGCACTTGGCCAGCGTGGTGGATTAAGGCCTAACGCTCATAGGAGGCCTGTGTCCCAGCAGTGGGAACATATATGGGCTGATGATGATGATGATGATGTATATGCGTGTGAATGGGCCTCGTGCTGCGTCGTAATGCCGCAGAGACCAGAACTGAACTGGCGATTAAACGGGCGGCTGTGCATTCGTTGCATCGCTTAAGTGGCTAGGTCGTTGGTATTTACGCGGGTCACGATGATGTGTGTCTAGAGTGATTAAATGTGATATTTTCCTTATATCGGTTATGTATTGAAAACCTCGGGTTGACCCCGTCTCCCATTTTACATGTATCAAGCGTGGTGTACATGGAGGTTCGTAGATGAGATCAAATAGTATGGGCATGTTTGCTTATATCTAAGCAGGCCTCGGGTGATTCTTGCAACGGAGCTGTAATATGGTCCGCTACGTCGTTCAATGTTAATAGTGTTGTAAAATTAAACGGTCTAATAATAATATCTCTGCAGTACCCCAGAGCATATTGGCACCAAAACATGGGTTCGGACATGCGATTAAAATGTAAATGAGGGTGTTACTTAGGTAACGTGCTACAATCTGTACTAAGTTATAAAATAATGATAACCCACATGGTTTAACAACTCTCCCCCTTGTCCACAGGCATCAGACTTCACCGACATAGGCGACTGGCCAACGCTGGGCGCGGCGGTCGCCGGCGCCCGGTGTCACTCCACGCCGCCGCCGCACGACGCTGATCCTGCGCATCATAATGGGAACGCGGTGAGGAGCTTTGTGGAAAAATTACTTAATCGTCACTATATAGGCTGTTCCATATATTAATAGATAGTTTAGCATACTCTGATTCACTCTACAGATGCATTGTGTCTATGAAAACATAACCTTGTGCGCGTGCGGGAAACAAATGTAAATGGTTGGCCAGTTAGGGGTGTAAACATAAACTAATTAACTGTACGAGTCATTGAGCATATTGCACACCCTGTATACAGTAATATACATACATATAATTTATTTCATCTAGATGGAACAAAAGTTGACGTGAGGCCATATTATATTAATTATTAGCAGCGACATTTAAGCTTCCTGCGTTATGTGGTTAAAGTCATATTCCGTGGTGGTTCTGTTAATTGTATCCTAAAAAAAATCATGATCGAACCGTCACCATACCTTCCAGGATCAAGAACGCAAACCGCCCGAGGAGCAGCCGAAGCCGGAGAAAGTGGAGCACCAGAACCACCATCAGCCGGCCGTCGAGAGGCACCCGCCGAGTGACAGAAACAAGAGTTCCGGTATGGTCGTAATAGTTGCATTTCGAATGAATGAATTAATGAATCTCTTTGTAAAATTCCATACCTCTTTGGAAAACTTCATTTCTCTTTGTAACACTCCATTCCTCTTTGTAAAACTCCATTCCTCTTTGTAACTTAAGGTGTTTCCATCGATTTCAGGCGGCGGCAAAGGCGGCAGCAAGTCCGGCAAGCACAAGTGGGTGCCGCTCGACATTGACGTGAAAGCGGCCAGGCCGGGCAAGCACGCCGCGCAGCACGGCTCCCGGACGGACGGTGGGTGGATCACCCTGTATATATATAGCACTAGTTGTTTGCGTAGTCAAAGACACAAAGGGCCCGAGTTATACCCCAAAAATAAATCAATTAATCGATTAAAAACTACCGAACCGAAACCGAAAGTTGAAGAACGCAGTCTCGATATCCTACTTATTTTTCTATTTCAACGTCATCATCATCATCATCATCGTCTTTTTCATCTACATCATCATCATCATCATCATCACCATCATCACCATCGTCTTTTTCATCTTCATCATCTTCGAAATGAACAGTACGTTCCATTGAGTATATTGCACACCCTATATACAGTAATACACAAATTCGTGTAGTACTGTATTTAGGGTACACGAATATTAAAGGTTCAGTCTTCTTCTTCTTCATCGTTTATTACACTTGTACTATAAAAGGACCTTTGTCCATCACTCCGTAGACACGGTGTCGCTGAACGGCGAGGAGCGCGGGCGGTACGCGGGCGGCGGCGGGCGCGGGCGCGGAGCGGCGCGCGGGCGCGGCGCCCGGCGCCCCGGCGCGCGCCCTGCCAGCGTGCACGCGCACCCGCACGCCGTCTACCAC
>NW_024045133.1:1707335-1709769 GCF_012273895.1 Zerene cesonia | reverse complement strand
ACACACCCTGTTTAATGCGGGTGTTACGCACACTGTAATTTGTATAGCGTAGACAGCATACACACGTGCGTGCGTGCACTATACACCCCGTATAATGCACGCACGCTGTATTACGCTGATATCCTGCATCGTATACAGTAAATACACCTAACATATACACACGCATACAAGTGTGCATATATGCATCTATATATAACACATAAAGTATATAAAATACATCTTATATATACGCCTACATGTCTACAATTACACATTGTATTTGCATTGATAGGTATTCAGAAATACATATATAAAAACTAATTTCTAACAAACAGTGTCATAACAGTTATATATACATTGATTTGCTGACTTTTTTTTTCTTTAAAAAAAGCTTCATATTTATTAGCTATATTTTTTCATAAGAATACTCCTAATGTTGATTTTTTTTCTTTTTGTGTTTTGGGGCATGGCATATAGGCTGAGTGTGTCATGTCCTTGGTATGATTATTTTTTTAAGTTTATTAAAATACTACTATTTTAATGTTTTTCTAATGACTATTATGACTTTCGGTTGATTTTTATTGGTCCATTTTAATTTATTGTGCATAACAATTTTCAGCTTCTTTTTTTTCCATTTTATTTATTTAACTGATTATTTTTTAATAAAGCTGAACATATAACGATATCTCACTGTCAGATTATATATTGTGGGATTTGGCATCGAAAGGAAACCATAAGATTTCAAAACTTACGACTATTTTATGTTTCCAAGAAGAATACATAATCGATTTTATTATATAGTAAAAAAAGTTATAAGGTCAGTATGTCCGTATGTACTTGGTCCGTGCCCCATAAGGGGGCATTATAAAGAAATAATCATACCAAAACGCGTTCCCCCCCTCCTCCCCTGGGTTTTTTCCAAATTGTATTCATATTTCGAAATATCATTGTGGTGTTTGGAATCTGGTGTATTGATGGGAATTTATTAACCAATATTGAATGTTTTTTTTTAGAAAATATATTGGGATTTCATTATGTTTTATCATTTGTTCAGTTTAATTTGATGTTCTAGAACGATCTGGACATTTCTAGAATTCGTTCGAAGGATTCCATATTTAAAATTGTAGTGTATGCTTACATTTTATGATGCTTCATTTATTTAATTATCATTTTCATATTAAAAATATAATGGGTAAATTATAAAACATGTCATTTGAGAGGCGTTATTGCTTTTAAAAAAAAGAGTATGGTTGGTTTAGTTAATCATGGGCTTAAATAACAGAAAATCGTTCGCTTTAACAGCCAATACATAAAGTTTATTATAGAATATAGGATATAAACAAAGGTAGTAATGAATGAATGAATATTATCAAAGTATTTATACACTTTTCATTAATTCTTAATGATTTGATTCGGAAATTAATTACGTAAATTGGTTAGCTGTGATAAAGTTCATTCATTAGTATCAAGTATGATTAACAAATATGCATTAAAGTAAAAAATAAAAGATATCTATTTATCTATGTATTAATTGATTCATTTAACATTTTCATTGAGTGGCTTTTAATGGTTTGGTGATGTGATATCTCGGATGCTGTTTGAAGTTTTTAAAATTCTTTCGAAAATGTTAATTTATAGATGTTATTGACTCTACGGAAAGGATCATTTTTAATTGAAGATGTTTAGTTGAATGAGTAATTAGATTTCAAAACTCAAAAGAGACAATAACACCGCCTCTCTCTATTTCGGCGATTCAAAAGCTCATTTTAAATAAGTCGACGCTTAGAGTTCGCGTTTATAAGTTGAAAGGAACCCCCACGAGATATCACCCCCCAACCACGGGTAGCGGGCACACCCCCTAAACCCACCCGTCCCCTCCCCCAGCTGCGCGTAGCTCAGCCGGCGCTCCCGCAGGGCCTCGTGCTGCACTACGGCATCGGCGCCCTGGCGGCGGCGCCCCCGCCGCAGCTGGCGCCCCCGCTGGCGCAGGCTTACTACTTCGGAGCGGCCGCGGCGGGCGGAGCCCCGTACGGGATAGGGCTCGATCAGGTGACGCTGAAGGATCTGATTAAGAAGCAGATGTGAGTTGGATGTGTATTTATTGTAAATATTGAAATAAAATTGATATTGATATAAAACTCAATGGTGACTGAATGGCTGAATGAAATAGTGATCTATCAACGAACCACTAGACGGGTAAGGCTGAAATTTGGCATACAGATAGATGTTATGACGTACGCATCCGCTAAGAAAGGATTTTTGTTAAATTCTAGCCCAAAGGTGTTAAAATAGGGGATGAAAGTTTGTGTTTTCTCAACCGACCGTAAAGAGAGGGCTATCAATTCGACTGTATTTTTACTGGCTTTATTACCTCAGAAATTTCGACGCGGTGACCCGATTTATTTTTTGGATCTCATGCTTAATGTTTTATAGTATTGAGTTGTTGGTAATTGTG
>NW_024045133.1:1695429-1706335 GCF_012273895.1 Zerene cesonia | reverse complement strand
ACCGCCGACGTGCAGCTCGTGCTCGACGCCATCCGCGACTCCGACAAGCTGCAGCTGCTGCAGGGCTTCAAGGTGAGCTACTAGACCAGAGGTGGTCTAGATGCTACATGTGTAACACGACTACTAGACCAGAGGTGGCCAAGATGCTAAATGGTTGCACACTTAGGTTACCCAGGAGGCATGAAATGAAATGAAATGAAAATTCTTTATTGCGTAAAAAATTCAAAAATAAGCAGTCGTACAAAAAAACTTAAATTGAATTCGCAAAGGGCGGCCTTATCGCTAGGTAGCGATCTCTACCAGGCAACCCTAACAACAAAGGAAAATAAAAATAAAAATGGGTAAGCAAAAATAAGGCAATAATGAAACGCGGATAAAAACAATAATAAAATAAAATACTTAATAATAATAATAACATATACATATTAACAAATACAAACATATATAAATAGATAAAAATAACTAAATAGACTTTCATACATATATATACTTACACTAGCTGCGCCCCGCGGTTTCACCCGCGTAAGTCCGTATCCCGTAGGAATATCGGGATAAAAAATAGATGTTGGCCGATTCTCAGACCTACCCAATATGCTTACCAAATTTCAGAGGAATCGGTCAAGCCGTTTCGGAGGAGTATGGCAACGAAAACTGTGACACGAGAATTTTATATATATAGATAGTAGGATAATATTATAGTTGCAGTACGCAATAATTACGAGTGAGATAAATAATGATTTCTTAATAAATTTTTGAAAACGTTTAAATTTTGCGCTCGTCTTACATTGTGGGGAGAGAGTTCCACAACTGAACCGCACGAACAGCAAAAGAATTGTGGTAGAATTTTGATTTATGGGCCGGAATCAGTAGTAAAAGATTAGTCGAGGAGCGTAGGCAAGTGGAGTTCATAAATTTAAATTTCTCTCGAAGATAGCTTGGAGCTTTTGGATCAAACAAAACGCAGTACAGAAGATGAAGAATATGGGAATTAGGCATTTGGGTAGTCGGCTACATTTTTTTGTTTTTTTTTTTGTTATTAGTAGGCAAACCAAACAAAAAGTAAATAATAATTTTCCAAATTATCTCAATTGGCCAAGTTTTTCGATGATATATGATATATATATATATATTTGATGATATATATATTTCGTTTTGACTCTAATTTGACGAATCAGAAAACGTTTTATTGTCACTGCTGACGGAGAAATAGTTTAGTCATTGGAGATAGCGACGTACGTTGAAAAGTGGCATTAAACATTTGATAAAACGCACTTAAAAGAAAAATGTATGATGCTAACGATAGATATCCAGACTCAATGGCATAGGCTATCCATCGATTGGATATTGAAATATGAGTAAATGGAAACGGATGCATTTATCTAACCAGTAACAAAAACTGTAGACAGATTATGTCCTAAAACGATAGTTAATGTTTTAAAAAAGCAATCTCTCAGCCAGAATTTGCACAATCTCAAAACTGTCAACTTAAATATTAAACTATAATCAATCCCACAGGTGAGGACAGCGTTCGAGCCGACAAAATGGCCGATACTTGACATAACGCCGAGCAGCAGTGCCGACGAGGAGCGGCCGGAACGAGCGCACCCACACGAGGGGGACAAGCGGAGGGAACCAGAGCAGGAGGGGGACAAGCGCGGGGAACCGGCGCAGGAGGGGGAGAAGAGGGGAGAAGTGGAACAAGAGGCGGAGAAGCGGGGGGAACAGTCACAAGAGCAGAAAACGGGGGAGCATGTGAAAGAGGGAGAAGGGGAGACAGCGACGCAGGTGGACAACGGGGAGAAGAGCATAGAGCAGGATGTTGAGGTTAGTTGGAGGGGCAAATGGTGTGGTTTTGTGAAATTTGTTTTTATATTGCCACATTTAATATTATAAAGAATAAGAATGGAGAATTAAGGAGTGGGTTTTTTGGGTAAGTCCAATGTTGGAATGATGAATGAAAATAATAGAAGATATGTTAAGATATAACTTGGGTTTTAATATTCTGTTGGATTAATCATTTTTGTTTAGAATACAGATGTCACTTTTGGTGACATGTCAGAACTATCGCTTCCTATAAAGTGTCCAATCATTTTGAACGTGGCGCATTCGTACTTATTGGACCCAACTACTCTCGTGGAGGATGTGGTCATACATCTGCAAATTTTTGAATAATTCCATTTTAAGTCTCTAATGTATTGATTGCAGAAGCAAACAGAACAGAAAACTGCACTGCAACCAACCGAAGAAGCGCCGCAAGCGATGCCTGAACGTGCCGCCGCACCGACCGATGACGTCACACGCGCACCAACCGGTGACGTCACACACGCACCAGCCAGTGACGTCACACAGGTGAACACCGGCGAGGCAAGTGGCGAGGAGAAGGCGGCGGCGGCGAGCGAAGCGAAGGACGACAAGTCGGCCGAGTCCAACGACGATCCCCCGCTGCAGTCCGACGGGTCGGACAAGCCGGGCGAGAAACGGTGAGTTGGTTGGTTGGTGAGTGGGCGAGTTGGTATGTTGGTGTGCGAGTGGATGACTGAATGAGTTGGTTGACGATAAATTAGTCAATATTTAATATAATGTGTATGATTACAGAATGTACCACAATGATAAAATGCTCTTTGAAAAAGCGATGTAATTACCGATATATTACGAAAGTAAACCTTCAAATAAATGAATTATGTTTATATCAAATATCAAACCAATGAATAATTGTTATATATATTCCAGACGCAAGAAGCAAATGGTGGGCATATTCCCGCTGGCCACAATGGGCGGGCCCCTCGTGGCGCCCGTGTCCAGCCTGCTGCGGTGTGTCCCGCCGCCGCCGCTGCCCAGGTAATGTGACCTTTCAATTATTATTTTTTTTTTATGTCACAGCGGGCAACTGAGCTGGTGGTTCGGCTGATGGTGAGCGATCACCGCCGCCCGTGAACAGAGCAGAGGTAGCGCCTCTGCGAATGTGCTTCTTAAAAGCGTTTAAGTGGTAAGGGATAAGAGTAGGACTAACAGTTGGATAGAAGGAATGGGCTGAGATGTGTGAGGAAAAGAAAAGGAGCCTTCGGCTCCCCCCCTCAACGTACGAAACACAGTAGCATGCTATTATATAACGCCAATCTTATGTGGGAGTGTGGTACTTTCCCGGTGCGAGCTGACACAATTCGTACCGAAGCGTGCTGGACTCTCAGATTAATAAATAAAAGACGCTTTTATTAGCTTCATCTGTGTGTTTGTATGTATCCGAAACCTCTTGACTTGATTTTGAGCCACTTTAAACCACTTTAATTCGATCTTTGTACACTTATCAATTCTTAAAAAAAAAGAAAAGTTCTTTCAGTGTCAGATAGCGCATTTATTGAGGAATATATAGGCTACTAGCATACCCGTCCACGCGTTGCTGTGCCTGGGTAATAATTAAAAATATTAACATTATTAATTGTTGGGATAATTAATCGAAATAAAAACTATCCTATAACTTAAGTTGGACCAAATTACACGTAACATGCCTAAATTTTATCAAAATCGGTCGAGTTGGTGAAGAGTTCATTGGGAACATACATCATTACACTGGAATTTTATATATTAAGATAGTATGGTGAAGAGCGAGTGGCTATATATATATATATATATATATATATATAAATATGCGTGTCCGTTCGTCCGCAGGATGTTCCGCAGCGGGCGCGGCGCCGGCGCCACGTCCCCCGCGCGGGACAACCTCAACCCGGACGTGCCCGAGTTCGTGCCGCAGGCGGTCAGACAGCGTGAGTGTTTGTTTGTTTATCTGTCTGTTTGTTTGTGTCATTTTATGGAATATAACATGTATTTTTCAATTATTTGTGTACAAGACTTTCGCAATAATACCTAACACTTATACAAATTATCTCGCATGTAATAAAACATCTAAAATAAATGTTATGATAAACACACATAGTGTTTATCATAACATTTTTTTATTTTCCCTTAATACTTGACAAACCTTGTATAATTTTATGCTTATACTAGCTGCGCGCCACGGTTTCACCCGTGTAAGTCCGTATCCCTTAGGAATATCGAGATAAAAAGTTGCCTATATGTTATTCCGGTTGTCCAGCTGTCTACGTACAAAATTTCATTGCAATCGGTTAAGAAGTTTTGCGTGAAAGAGCAACAAACACACGCACACCCTTACAAAATTTCGCATTTATAATATTAGCAGGATTAGTAGGATTAGTGGGATAGTGGGATAGGAAGTAGGATTGTGCGATAATCAAAAAATATGTCACGATCCGGTAGCAGCATTATTAAAGAATTAAAAATAGCACACATCCTAGATAATGGAACCTGGTTGACTGAGTTCGTTTTAAAAACCGGGAGACAAAATAGATCTTTTATTTGTTTTCAGGAAAAGCCATATGGGATACGAAAAGCAAAGTATTTGTTATCGTTATCATTATCATTCGCAGCGCTGTCATCAGCAGCAGAAATTAAAAACTTTTTAACGGATTTTAAACGCGATTTATTTATTCATTATATTATTAACCCGACGTTTCGAACACTTCACAGCGAGCGTGGTCACGGGGAGACTGTACTGGATGTATGATATATTGAGTCGCTCAAAAGAGTTCCCGCAATTTAGGCCTGAAATTTCTGTACGATAGATTTTTTGGGTTACGCATTGCAGGTATATTGAAATGTCTCTTCGTTGCGAGAAGCTCTGTTCCAGTGGCAGATCTTCGACAATGACGATATACATTATTTAATTTTTAGCGATATAGCATTGAAATCATATCCTTCCTACATCCTACTTCCTACTAATATTATAAATGCGAAAATTTGTAAGGATGTGTGTGTGTGTGTGTGTGTGTGTTTGTTGCACTTTCACGCAAAATCTCTCAACCGATTGCAATGAAATTTGGTACCTAGATAGCTGGATAAGTGTACCTAAGTGTACACATAGGCAACTTTTTATCCCGATATTCCTACGGGGTACGGAATTACGCGTGTGAAACCGCGGGGTGCAGCTAGTGCTTTATAAATTTGAAAAAATTCGATCGCGAGGCGGGATACGAACCCGCGTCTTTTTGCCATACCGTTGCAACGTCTAGCCTCTCGGATCGAATATAATCCTATGCCTGTTTATTAATCTATGACAGGTTATGTATGCAGTTACATTTTTTTTTTTTTTTTTTTTTATAAACTGTAATACTATATTATGTTCGGCTGGTACATAGCCAAACGCCTTCGCTCAAAGCAACTGTATATACATGAATTTTAAGCTGTATTATCTGTTGATTGTTTTCTATTTTTAGTGCAGTTTATTTTTGTGAGTAGTTGATAGATGTTTTTTTTTCTAATTAAACTAATAATATACGTTTTATTACAGAGGACCCGCTGGCCGATAAATCGGGACCAACAGTGGGACAGACATCCAACAGTCCCACTTCGGAGCGCAGCGATCCGGACGTGTGGACGGAGGTATGCAAATGCGAATAAATTTAATTATTTTATATCCATTGGCGACGGTTGCGTTGGTGGTGAGTGAATTTGATAAAATCTACAATGAGACATTCATACAAAAGTCTTTATGAATTATAGATATATTCATAGTAAGATGGATAGAGAGATAGATAGATTGATTTGTAGCTAGATATGTAGACAGATATCTATCTATGTAGATAGGTGAATAGATAGATAGATATATAGATAGATAGGTAGATGTAAGCCATGATATATCTCATTTGAACAGAAATAAAATGAATTTATGTATTTATTTCATTTATATGTACAAAAAATACTGTATAGTTTATCGAGCGGTCTTAACACCCAATAGTTGTCGCTTCCAGACAACCGAAAACTTTTATTGAACACAAAATGTAGATATTTATGCATAGTTAAAAGAGTTGCTATCTCTGCTAGCCTATTCGTTCTCCTAATGTTAGATAGACAACATGGATAGTAGAATCTATTATATAATATATAATTATGTCAAATTATGTCACCGTAAGATTGTAAACATCATCAAATCAATTTATAATCACGAAAACATAGTTGTTTACATTCGACAACTAACGAAATAAGAAACAAATATGGCGTGTGGCCGGGGTGGCGGGGGCGCATACCGTGCAACCAATCAGAGCGCGAGTTGCATTCCGTCCTACGCCGGTTCACAATTTGACCGCTTCCCATCGATAGATTACAATATAGCGAAGAATAATGAGTCAATATGCAATCATAGTGATACGGTTCACAATCTATCGATAGTTTACAATCTCGCTAGATAGATAACGGTGACATATATATATATGTACAAGATTTAAAATTATTTACCGAAACAATAGAAAAATTGGATAATGACAAAACATGTATTTTACTAAGATAATATATATAAGAAACTAGCAAACGCGGCGAACTCCGTTTCGCCACCAGATGGCTTCGTTTTTCCCGCTTTTCTGTTAAAATTTTTCCTGAATTTTCTTTGCTATAAACCTCACGGAGCCCGAGACCTTTCCAACGAATGCAAAACCGTGGAAATCAGTTCGTGCTATCTGGAGTTATAGCGTCAGGAAGGAAAACCCGACTCATTTTTATATAGTAGATTGTTAACAGATCGACCTATATTGTTCTTGGAATAAATAAATAAATTTCATATTGTTTTTTTTTTATTATCTATTATATTTCGGGTTTTAACCGGTTAATCTTCTGTTACGGGCATAAGCCAATGAATGAGATTTAATCACTTTAAGTTAAGTATTTATGTTATCCAGAGATTGTCTACGATTTAAGTGCTGTTTGCTTTTATAATGGTCCATATCCTTTTCCTTACCCCTCCCGAACCTGTCCCCGTATTCCTCTCGGCATTCCCTTTCCAATTTAGAGTCGGCAATCCATTTGTGGAGGCGTTAGGTCTGCAATTAAACTTACGCGTCTTCTAATTTTACGGGCGGTGGCAGCGCTTACCATCAGGTGACCCGCCAGCTCCATTGCCAACGGTAATACAAAAAAAAATGCTCGTATGTATGATGGTAAATTTAGGACTTCTAAGGAACGGTGTGATAGCTTAAGAGTGACTCCGTTTAATGAAATCATTTTTGGAACTATATTACTATATAAATTTTTTTGTATGTGGTAATCGAGGGGAAGTACCACACCCCACAAAAACCGTTTTGAAATGGTATATGGCTCCTGTGTTTCGTTCGCCGAGTGGGGGAGTTGGAAACCCATATCCTTTTGCTTGCCCCTCTCAGTCCTTTCCTTAATGTTCATGGGCGGTGATAGCGCTACCATCAGGCGACCCACCAGCACCAATGCCAATATTATCGAAACCTGATGTCAGATGATGGATGATGATGGGGTACAGTAACCGGAAGTAAGATGATGATGATGAGTTATAGTAACCGGATGTAAAATGATGATGATGTTGATGATGATGGGATATAGTTACCGGATGTAAGATGATGATGATACGGCAGGTAAAGCGACGCGCGAAGGGCGGGTCGCGCGAGCGCGGGGCCGCGCGCGCCGAGCCGGAGGAGCCGCGCGAGGAGCTGCACTTCCAGCTGGATGAGGAGCTGGACCTGCCACCGCCGCGACACAACACCTTCACCGATGCCTGGTGAGTGACGGCCGGGCAGACAGACACACGTGCACACGTGCAGACGTGCAGACAGATGGGCAAACAGACAGTAGACTTATAGACAGGTGAATGGACGGACAGACAGACAGACGGATATACAGACAGACAGACATGTAGACGGGGATGGACAGACAGATAGATAGACAGATACGTGCACTACTGCCTACCCAGGTACGCACACATTTGCAAAGAGCTTATACAAACAGACAAACACCGACACATGCACCCGTGGTGAGACACGTGGAGTAGTGAAAAACACGTGGTGAATTTACACACAGACGCACACGTAGGGAGAGCGCACACACTGAGAAAATATCAGACAGACACGCTTATATTGCGTGGTCGATATACACACATACTCAATGTAATATCAATTGTAGTACTACATTCATTTATACCTACTAGTATACACCGGCAAATGTACATATACGTGCAAACACACACACACACACACACACACACACACACATATAACAATCATGACAATAACACGCGCGCGTTAAACCGCATAAAAATTTGCACCAAATGTCCACTGTAGGCGATTCTCATGTCGTTTAGAGTTACTGCGAATCGGGTGCTACAATAACGGAATTGTCAAGGCGTTCCAGGTGCACTTCATGTAGTGTACATGGGTGCAATGATGAGACGACAAGAAATCAATACAATTTCACACTTTTTATATCGAATTTCAGTTTCATCACATTCAAATGCTTTGTAAATTTAAAAAAGAAGATGTTTTGTTTGGTTTCTTGCGCTATTATGTTATGATTATGTATGAATTTAATTCTTCACGAATTTATTGTAAATAATGTTAAAATTATATCGTATATGATATGTTTGGTTGGTTTGTTTTCATTAGTAAGTTAACTTTATTTTCTTCTAATTTTTTTTGTGAGAATAAATCCTAATTAGTCCTTAGATTTTCAACTATCAAATGTTTCGATTTGATTTATATATTTATACGAATATATAATTGATACATACATTTTGTTTAAATTGACCAAATGTGTTATAGTGTGATAATCGTATTATTGGGGGCCATGTCCATAATTTAAGCATTTTTATGGGGCACGGAGGCTGGCATTGGCATCTGTACCACAGCTAATAAGCTTTTATGGGTGTCATCGTTAATTTAAGTTTAGGCACTAACGTATTTTTAATTTTGGATTTATGATTTTTTTTCTTTTGTTAATTGAATCCATGCATACCTCACGTGCAGGTCGGACGAGGAGTCGGACGTGGAGTTCACGGACGGCGACATCGGGCGGCTGCTGATCGTGACGCAGACAGCGGCGCGCGCGCCGAAGCACGACGGGCACGACCGCCAGGGCGACTGGGCGACGCGCACCAAGATCACGCAGGACTTGGAGCAGGTCAGCTGCGTCAGCTGAGTAGCTCGCACACTTCAGTGGTGCTGGTGAAGTCGACGAGTCGCGGGGTTCGAGACCGGGCGAGCGTGCAGGATTGCAAATGAATTGATTTTTTTCAATTTATCTGCACATGTCGATAACATCACCACTGTTCGAAACGGTGAAGGAGAACATCGTGAGGAAACCGGCATGTCAGAGGGTCAAAAGTTCGACGACATGTGACATCCGCCAATGCGCACATGACTAGAGTGCTGTATTAAGGCCTGAACCCTCATAGGAAGCCTGTGTCCCAGCAGTGGGAACATATATGGGCTGATGATGATGATGAACTAAATGACGAAAAAAAAAACAAAATTAAGAAAAAAAAAAACGTTTTAATTATAAAGTCAAGTTAACTTCCTCACTTGTTCCTAGTTTTAATCCTGGCGATACCAAACAGGATGATAAGATAGACTCAGGAAACTATTGTATCGTCACCAATCCTTGATAAGTGTACAGAGTTTGAATTAAAACTGTCCGTTTGTCAAGTGGGTCATAATCGAGTCAAAGGGAGTTGGCTATACAAATATACAAGTAAAGCTAATAAAAGCGTGTTAGAAACAAATAATTAAGGAGCGAAAGAGGGGGAAAGGATTAGTTAATGAAGAAAAAGGACATAATTGGTACAACATAGTCCTATATGGCCCATCTGATATGTTATCTCGTAGATTTTAATATAATAATTATTTAAAGAGCCTTATAATTATTTAACTTGAGTGGTGCAACGCAATCTATACTACTATAATAAAGCTGAAGAGTTTGTTTGTTCTTTTGTTTGCACGCATTAATCTCAAGAACTACTGGTTAAACTTACTGGTACCGATTTGAAAAATTCTTTCAGCGTTCCCCCATTTATTGCGGAAGGCTATAGGCTATTTATGCACCACGGGCGAAGCCGGGGCGGACCGCTAGTGTATGATATTTCCTTATAAATACAGTTTATCAAAATCTCGGATGTTTTCCCCATTACTCATATGTTAAAAAAACTCTTCAATTCGCTTACAGGTGATCACAGATGGACTCAGACGCTATGAAGAAGATTTATGGAACGAATATTCGACGGTATGTATTCCCTAAAATAAATATTTCATATTCGAGTCTAGAATAGTCCTTACCTGGATAACACGCGAGTGACGCTGCGGGTTACAGCTAGTAAGATATATTACTTTATTTATATTTTAAATGCGAACGTGTGTTTGTTTGTCTTATTGTTTTTTCTTAGTTTCATGTCTCAATGGAGTGATTTTAAAAAAGGGAGATAGGTTTTCAATTAGACTTTATTATTTTTTGTGTTAGTTACCCCATAACTTTTTACTGGGTGAACCGATTGTGATGATTCTATTTATGTATGATATCTGATGCCTCCCATTAGGACTCATTTAAAATATGGTCTATTTCTGACAATTTGAATTATTTACTGTGTTGTTTCTTTATACATTTCATTTATTTAAAGTACTTTAGAGATTAATTTGCTTCCTTTCTCCTTATATGTACGCGTAGACTCGTTTAAATTTGGTTTATATTTATCATTTTGGATTAGTTATTGTGAATTTATCCATTAATGTTTTATTAATTTAGTGTGATTTAGAAATTAACGTACTATCTTTATGTACGCTATCGTATGCGTAGGTACATACGTGTGCATGTATGTATGTATGTATGTAAGTAATATGTAGTAATGTCTGTGTGTGTCTGCGCTTGCAGTGCCCGGGCGGCGGCAGCAGCCAGTACCGCACGGTGTCGCTGATCTCGCGCGAGCAGTTCGAGGCGAGCGTGCCGAGCGAGCGGCACCGCAACCCGTGCGAGCCGCCGCCGCCGCCGCCGCACTCCGCCCAGGTGCGCACCCGCTGTCCCATACCCTCACACCGGTCCCATCCCACTG
>NW_024045133.1:1688029-1694429 GCF_012273895.1 Zerene cesonia | reverse complement strand
CCGGTCCCATCCCACTGGCGAGTGGCTGTCCCATACCCTCACACCGGTCCCATCCCACTGGCGAGTGCCTATCCCCATTCCATAACCTCACACAGTGATCCCATATTCTCATATACAGATCCCATCCCATTATCAAGTCAAGTAGCTGCTGAAACATTCATCCCATCCCATTGTCGAGTGGCTATTTCATAAACCCTCACACTGATACCATCTCGATTACAAATGGGCATCCCATAACGTTATACTGATCTTGTTCCATTGTCAAATAACTATTTCATAAGGTTATACACTAATCCCATTCCCATCATCTCATTGGCAACTGCCACTTATAAAGCTGAAGTGTTTGTTTGTTTATTTATTTTGATTGCATTAATCTCCGGAAACACTGGTCCGATTTAAAAAATTCTTTCAGTTTCAGCCCATTTGTAGAGGTAGGCTATAGATTATATATGTACCAAGAACGAAGCCGGGGCGGACAGCTAGTCATATTTACATGACTTAAGTTTCTCATCCTGTTGCGAGTAAAATAATTAATTGATTTTTCTTGTGAAAGTTTTCAAATCAATCATGAATATAAAAAGATAATTCACGATGATGATGATGATGATGAATCAATAATTGTTAACAATTTAGATGGACGCGAGCCAAGAGGCGGGCGGCAAGGTGAAGCGGCCGCGCCGCACGGCGCGCTTCTACGCGGCCAGCAAGGACCCGCACGCCACCGACGTCATGTGAGTATGCGCACGCGCACCCCGTCACGAGAACATGCCAAAACAGATGGGATAACGTGTAAACGTATGTCGACTCATATTTAAAGTCGAGTCCCGTGTCCCCCAGTGGGGTATGGGGCAGATGGTGTACATCTGTCTCATTGATCGATTTTCTTTGTGGGCAAGAAGGTGATCCGGCCTTCTATGGCCTGTCTGCCAAACCGAGACATTTTTTTTGTGAGTCCCCATTGGGAATCGAACCCAGGACCTCCTCGGTTGTCGTTCACGCGTTAACCACTGTTCCAAAGGGCGGTCTGGCTGGACATATATGTATTAACTACAATATAAAAACAAAAATAATAGAAAAATATAAAACAAAAACAAAATATATTCAAGCTGACAATTAAAGCTATTTAGATGTTTGTTATAAATTGCAACGCAATAAAATAAAAGCAATACTTACGTAATTTATCGTTGTTTGTCCGCAATGGACTACCAAAACTACTCAACCGATTTTAATAAAATTTGCACACAATGTGCAATTTGATACAACTTAAAAGATAGAATAGTTTATGTTATTGCAATTACGATAAGTGACTACCCGGACGAAGCCGGGGCGTGCAGCTAGTATATCCTACTAATATTGTAAATGCTAAAGTTTGTAAGGATGTGTGTGTGTCTTTGTTGCTTTTTCACGCAAAAACTACTGAACCGATTGCAATTAAATTTGGTACGTATACAGCTGGACAACGGGAATAACACATAGGCAACTTTTTATCCCGATATTCCTACGGGATACGGACTTATGCGGGTGAAACCGCGGGGCGCAGCTAGTATAATGTATGTATTGCTAGTATAATAAAATATAATGTACTTTGACACGAATGAAACACGTGCATATGCCGGCAGAAGTAGCCGCAAGCACAAGACGCGGCACAGCCTCAACCCGCCGGTGGAGCACCACATCGGCTGGATCATGGACGTGCGCGAGCACCGCCGCCACCACCGGGACAGCGGGTGAGTCGGGGAGAGATGGAGTCAGACAGAGATAGAGATGTAAAGAGTTCGAAGTAGAGAGAAGATTTGGGGGAGGGGAAGGAGAGAGAGGAAGAGAAGTGTTTCACTGCAGTGTGGAGGGGGTTAGGATTAGTGGGATGGGATTTGCGTTAAAGTGGACAGGGAGTTGAATTTAAACTGGAAATACCGCAGATACCTCTGTAATTTTGTGGGTGGGGTTACACTTGAATGGAGTGGGGTTATGGGGTTTACGGGATTGTGGGTTTCAATTGGTGTGAGATTTGAGCTAAAGCTATAGTAGTAAACTTTAAAGCTTACTCAGTGAGAATTGATTAAATATATGTGATTATCCTACAAATATTATATGTGTAATATTATATATGCGTGTGTGTTTGTTGCTCTTTCATGCAAAAAATACTCAACCGATTGCAATGAAATTTGGTACGTAGACAGCTGGACAACTGGAATAACATATAGACAACTTATTATCCCGATATTCCTAGGGGATACGGACTTACGCGGGTGAAACCGCGGTGCGCAGCTAGTAGATTATGAATAGACAAATCACATATTGTTTGCACTTCTTGCAACCATTCGTTCAAACGTTTCCCTTCATATTTACTGCGCCGCTGTCCACCAGCCGGTTGAGTCTTTTCTTTCGTTATAAGCATATTATATATCGACTACGTTGTCTACTACACATCGATGTATGTCTGTATGTATGTATGTATGTGTGTCCGTCCGGCCCAGATCGTCGCTGGGCACGTCGCCGACGGCGGGCTCGTCGTGCGGCTCGGCGCCGCAGTCGCTGCCCGCGTTCCACCACCCGTCGCACGGGCTGCTGCGCGAGAACCACTTCACGCAGCAGGCCTACCACAAGTACCACTCGCGGTGCTTGAAGGGTGAGTGCCCGCGCCTCACCTCACCTCACCTCACCTCACCTCACCTGAACTCACCCAACCAACCAACAACTCAACCAACCCACCTCACTCAACTCACCTCACTCAAGTCACCTTATCTCATACAATTCACCTAACTTCACCTCCCTCAACCCACCTCACTCAATTCACCTCACTCAACTCACCTCACCTCACACAACTCACCTAACTTCACCTCCCTCGACTCACTTCACTCTACTCACCTCACCTCACACAATTCATCTAACTTCACCTCCCTCAACCCACCTCACTCAATTCAACTCACCTCTCACAATTCATCTAACTTCAGCCTCCCTCAACCCACCTCACTCAATTCAACTCGCCTCACACAACTCACCTAACTACACCTCCCTCAACCCACCTCACTCAAGTCACCTTATCTCACACAACTAACCTAACCTCACCTCACTCAACCCACCTCAACTCACCTCACTCAACCCACCTCAACTCATTTAACTCACCTCATCAACTTCACCAACTTCACCAACCTTACCACCCACTTAACTCGCCTCACACGCCTCATCATACTAATACACATAACACATTATCATGCTTCTTATTAAATCGTTTTTTTTAAATTGTTTTATTTAACAATTCGCAGAACGCAAGAAGCTCGGCATCGGGCAGTCGCAGGAGATGAACACGCTGTTCAGATTCTGGTCGTTCTTCCTGCGGGACCACTTCAACAGGACCATGTATAACGAATTTAGGTGCGTACCCCATCCGACACCCAGCTCCTATATATTATGTATATTCTTTGTGATCTCTCCGTATCGAATACCTATTTCAACTTTCCAAATGACAGGAAAATAATTAGTTTTTTCTCTTTACAAAAGGCTCCCCATTGTATCTCTTCTTGTGTTTGTCACCTCAGAACTTATGACTGGTTGTACCGATTTTAATGTTTCCTTGTTTATTTCCAAGCTGGCACGTCCCGTGTCATCCCATTCATTGATTTGGCCTACTTCTGACTGCTTGCAGGCTTTTTGGTTTCTTTTTTTATAATTGATCACTTTTTAAGTGCTAAGGCCGCCCTATGTGCTGATATAGTTTTATGTATTTTATCGTCTAAAGATCTGCTGCTGACTCTGAAGGGTTAGTTTTTTGTGTCATAGTAGGAGCTGATGGGTCGCGCTACCACCGCCCGTGAACATTTGTAGTGGCGTAAGGTCGATTATCGACCTTAGGAATAAATTAAAGGACTGGGAAGGGTAAAGAAAAGGATATGGACCTCCGGCTCGCCCACTCACCGTACGAAACATAATGCATGCTATGCGCGTCGGTCTTCCATGGGGGTGTGGTACCTCCCCGCTGCTAGCTGGCACAATTCGTGCGATGATGATCCGATGCGTGCTCGACTCCCACATACAAACTAACTCAAGTCTCTAAACTTTAATTTAACTGTGTGTAAATGTGGTGGTGTTAAATAAACATTATTTCTTTCTTACTAAACAACAATAGGCACATATATATTAAGTCTTAATGGCAATAAAATAAATGTACTCCCGTAAACCCGGCAGGACGCTGGCGACCGAGGACGCGGCAGGCGGCTTCCGCTACGGGCTCGAGTGCCTGTTCCGCTTCTACTCGTACGGGCTGGAGCGGAAGTTCCGCCCGGACCTCTACCAGGACTTCCAGTGCGAGACCGTGGCCGACTACGAGAGGGGTGCGTAATTCATACATCGATATTATAAATAGTCTAGCGGTCCGCCCCGGCTTCGCCCGTGGTACATATCACGTGGTACATACAGCCTTTCTATATAAATGGGCTATCTATTATGTCTTGTACGTATTCTTTAAAAAAGCGAGAGGTTCTCAATTAGACTGTGCTTTTTCTATGTTCGTTGCTTCGATACCTTTTTACGGGGTGAACCGATATTTATGACTCCTCTTCTGTGTGAAAGATGGTGCTTCGAATGTGTTTCCATGTTAATTCCGTCTAGTTCTGACATTTTGAAGGCAGTTTATCTTTTACCTATCAAATATAATTATTTTTGTAGTGTTGGCGGTTTGCTACAATATAATTTTATATTTTCCAGGTCAACTGTACGGTCTGGAGAAGTTCTGGGCGTTCCTCAAGTACTACAAGC
The DNA here is from genome assembly GCF_012273895.1 of Zerene cesonia. Taxonomy (NCBI): domain Eukaryota; kingdom Metazoa; phylum Arthropoda; class Insecta; order Lepidoptera; family Pieridae; genus Zerene; species Zerene cesonia. Next base: position 1,689,674 of record NW_024045133.1, on the reverse strand, counting down.
ACGCGGCGGCGCTGCAGGTCGAGCCCAAGCTGAAGGGCTACCTCGCCAACTTCAACACCATCGAAGACTTTAGGGTGCTCGAGGTGAGAGAGAGAAGAGAAAGAGAAAGATAATAGAGAGAGAGAGAGAGACGAGTCTTAATATGCATTTTTGGCATCTGGTCGCTGTTATTATGAGTCTTTTTGAAGAGGAAACTTCTCTAGCGACGTTGACAACTTTTCGGTTACGAAACTTTTGGATCGATTTATGAAACTTTTTGACTTGTTATTTAGGGAAATAGGCTTACTCGGGTTAACCGGAGCGGAGCCGGGATGCAAGGCTAGTTATCATGTTAATACTAACTACTAATAAAGACGAAAGTTTGTTGTTGTTTATGTATGTTTGTAATGTTTTCATACAAAAGTTCTGGACTGAATTTTTCATGCCGATAGCCATGTGACGGAGGGGATAAAGTCGATGATTAAAGTTTGCACCATGCTGTCCTGTCCTGTCATGTGTTTATATAATGAAGTATACATAAGGCTACCAATAAATAATATTCATCTAGTTAAATAGTTAAAATCCATCACGGCCGAATATATATATATATATATATATAAATTACGTGTCACGTTGTGTGTTCGCGATTGACTCTTAAACCATTTAACCATTGATTTTAATCAAATTTGCATAACCCGAGCGGAACCGCGGGCAACCGCTAGTCTAGTGTATAATGAGCGATAATGAAACAAGCGTGGTCGCATCGCAGCCGCAGCTGAACGAGCTGCTGGCGCCGAACGCGGCGGGGCGCGGGCCGCACGCGCGCCCGTACGACCGCCACCGCTCCGTGTCCGAGAGCGACCGCGCGCACGCGCACCGCCCCTACAGCTTCAAGTGAGTCGCTCACACGCCTACACCTACACCCACACCTACACCTACACCCACACCTACACCTACACCTACACCTACACTCACACTAACTCTAACTTACACCTACACTCACACCTACACTAACGCTCATACTTATGCTCACTCTCACGCTAAAAATTACACTCACGCTCTTGATGTGGTTTATTTTCTTGTTATGATATGTTTTTGTTGTATCTGTAAGTGACCGCCTCCTTGGTACAGTGGTTAACGCGTGAGCTTAGAACCGAGGGGTCCTGGGTTCGATTCCCGGTGGGGACGCACAAAAAAAAAATGTCACGGTCTGGCAGGACACAGAAGGCTGATCACCTACTTGTCCATAAAGTAAATCGATCAGTGAAACAGATGTATATCATCTGCCCCCTACCCCACTAGGGGACACGGGACTTCACTTTTTCTTGATGTGGTAGTCGAGCATACTTGGGCACGAATTGGGCCTGTTCGCACCGGGGAAGTACCACTCCTCCACATAAAACCGGCGTGAAATAGTAACATGCTGTTGTGTTTCGTACGGTGAGTGAGGGAGCTGGAGGCCCGTTTCCTTTTCCTTAATCTTCCCAGTCCATTCCTTCTCTCCAGTTGTCAGTGTCCTTTTAAAAGCGGGCAGCACATTTGCAGAGGCACTACCTCTGCGAATGTCGCTCACCATCAGACAAACCACCAGTTCAGTTGCCCTCTATGACATAAAAACTCTCACACTCCAAACAGGGCCGGGTGAGGGTCTACTTGGTCGCGTTTA
>NW_024045133.1:1677343-1688019 GCF_012273895.1 Zerene cesonia | reverse complement strand
ACCCTTACGTCACATAATACCTTTAGTGACACCCTACTGCCCCTTTAACGTTTGTCGTTACGAACACGAAGTAGGTATATACATATATACAAAGTTTATAACAATATACTGTGTCCGCAGGGCGGCGGTCCCGGCCGGCAACGAGCGCGGGCGCGCGGGCTCGTGCGGCGCGCAGAGCGTCGTCGCCATCACGCGCACGCGCCGTTAGTATATCATCATCTTCTCTTCATCATCATCATCATCATCATCATCTTTTCGTCATCATCGTCATCATCATCAATGCATAATCATCGCTATCATTATCATCATCGTCATCTATTCATAATCTATTCGTCATCATCATCATTATCATCATCATCGTCACTACTGCTATTAAAATTATCATAACAGTGCGATGCAATCGTACGGAGCGCAGCGCCATCCTGTTTATATTTTCATTGTTATGTAATTATAGCTCTCGATTGATTGTAGTTATTGTATAATGTGCGTAATTCATAAAGCGCACGAGTTGCATGAAAAATAGACTATACTAACTGCGCCGTCCGTATCCCGTAGGATATCCTACTAATATTATAAATGCGAAAGTTTGTAAGTATGCGCGTGTGTTTGTTGCTCTTTCACGCAAAAACTACTGAATCGATTGCTATGAAATTTGGTACGTTGACAGCTGGATAACTGGAATAACATATAGGCAAACTTGATAACTTTTTGTCCCGATATTCCTATGGAATACGGACTTACGCCTGTAAAACTGCAGGGCGCAACTAGTATTATTATATTATTGTGAAGTGTGAATCTCGGAGAATGTAAAAGTTTGTTTGTTTGGATGTTTGTCAATCACGCTGAAACTACTGAACGGATTTTGATGAAATTTGGTATACATACAGGTTAAGAGCTGACTTGGGTGATTGGATACATTTTATCCCAATTCAATGCTCCCTTGGGATAACTAAACTTTATTTGTAAATATCCTAATTCCACGCGTGCAAAGCCGCGGGCGAAAGTTAGTTTTACATGTAGATATTTTTTCTTATATATATAGATATTTTTCTATGAAAAGCTAACAAAATTACCTCATCTCCTTCCAGCGCCGAAATCGAAAGGCGAGCCCGGCGGCGAGGCGAAGCAGGCGCTGGCGGCGCGCACGCAGTGACGCGCGAGCACCGACTGAGCCGTTCGCGTATATATATATAGGACGTTGCATTTTCATAAATACCCGCGAAAATGGAAAAATTATAAAAAAAAAATTGATGATAATAATAATAATTAAAAAATAAATATCGGACTTTTTAGTGTTAAGGTGTTGAACACTAAAGTGTTAAGTGGTTTATTTCTTTCTTCTTCTCATCTCTTATCGTGTCTATCCCCGTGTGCGGTTGCCGGTTCGGAACCGGTTTTTACGATACGATGCGGCGTGGTTGCGGTTCTCTGGGGTTGCAGGCTGTGTGTGGACGGAGCATAGGTGAGAGGGGTTTTTTTTTTTGTTTATTTGTAGGTGTGTATGTACAAAATGAGGATAACATTGTTTCGTCGAATTTATGAAGCATAGTTTTGTTTGTAATTGTAGCGTTTATTATATGAAAAATGGAATTAATGTTCTATCCAATTGATATTCTCCTATACTCCCCTTTATTATTTTTATTAACTTTTTTTTATATTTGAAAGAGAAATCATTTGTTTTTTCATATGTATGTGTGAAATGTTTTCATAAAAAAAATATTGGACCGATTTCAAAAATCCTTACAAGCTGCATTTCACTGAGTGACATAGGCTATGTATGTACCACGGACGAAACCGGGGCGAACATCAAGTATAATGTGACGATAAATGTATGTTTGTAAATCTTTCACTTGAAAACCGCTGAAGGGATTTTAACGATATTTCGTAGTGATGTAGCTTATGAAACAGAATAACTCGAGTACTAATATATAGAAATATTTTCTTTTCACGGGGTTCGTCCATGAGGCATAGCTGGTAACTTATATTTTGTTGTTTTTTTATATATAAAATATTTTGATAATTTTCATAGATATTCATTGTGTAAAAATAAATTTTTTATGTTTGTAAAAGTTGAAGTATAAATTTCTAATGGATGTTTTTTTTTCTCTCTTTCCACAGCTTGTAAACGCATCGACAATAAGGCTACGCGTTGCACGCATTCTGTAGCTATAGTGACGTATTTACGACAATCTATATATTCACATATATTTATATATATTTTTGACATTGTAATATACATTAAATTCGATATAATGATAATCCCTAGCATTTTAAACGTACTACCGCTCCTGCGCATAGTCTAAACTAAGGATAATGTTATGACCGATACAGTTGCAAGAGCGCGGATGAGAAATTATTTGTGCGAACCGCGCTCTCGCAAACGTACTTTGAATATCAAATTGTATGTATTTCGGATGAACGTAATTACGGTGATTTTAATCATATGCAATTAGATGTAATTGACGCGTCGCATGGCAACACCGGCGTGATGGCGGGCGTACGTGACGTCAGCTGTCAAATTCGAATTTTGGCGGGAACCCGCGGCACCGTCGTTGGTCCGTGTAAATTTGTTCGTCCCTGTCTTGTCTATGGTCTACGGTCTATGGTGCGTCGAAGCTCGTTCGTGTAGACGACAGAGCTAGATCTCTATATCCAACTAACGATGTACAGTGTGTTGACTTTCCGATGGCGGGGGAAAAAAATGAAAAGCGTATAAGATAATTTTAATGCAAAAAAAAAAACTTTGTTATTTAGCGCCTCCGTGCAGCTCTTTAGCTCTTCCGGCAACGTGTCGGAGTGACTGGCCGTTTGCTGATGTAATGTTTATATATAACATAGACGAAATTTGTAAAAAGTTGAAAAAAAAAAAATTCTCGGTAGTGCTTAGAGGTTGTTGTTTTTTTTTTTCGTTGTAATTTCTGCGGTCGTCCGCGGTTGCCGTGTACCGGTTTTGGAATTAGCGGCACAAAAAATATTTATCACACATACTAACTGACTACATCAATTGTTATCGTAGTTATGGTTTTAGTAAATTTCCTGAACCGTATATGGTGAAACTGTAGCGGCGCCCGCAACGCAATACTGCCACACGTAAAGCACACGGACTTTTGTTTTTTTTTTTTTTAGATATTATATGCGTGTATGTGTGGAATGTGTCCGTCACGGAAATAAATCCAGTTAAAAATCAAAAGTCAAATGCATGGCTTAAATGGAGATGCTGCGAAGTGTGCGAGCGAGATGGTATGATGATTACATGCGAGTTGAAACGAGATAGATGTATTTCTAAATGTCGATTCGTTTATGGTGCTATTACGCTTGCTACAAACTAAGCGTGTGTGTTACAAGGCCTAAACAGCAAATATTGCGTCGCCTTATTACGATTTACCTTAGATTTCTCAAAAACTTACATCGCTATGATGTTATTTGCCTGATATTGTATGGATTCAAGTAACAATGACGTTGCTAAGCAACGGCGAGCGAAAACAGATTAAATTTTGAGGTTCATTTTAAAAATATTTTTTATGTATGCACAAGCCCAATAAGTATCATTACGTTTGTGAAATGTTGATTTTCTATTAGAGTCGATTGCGGTATGAAATTACGTAAATTTAAACGGAAATTATTGTCTGTGAATGAAATAAAATGTAGTGATGTTTCCGTGACGGACGGACGGACGGTTCAATTATTGTATATTCTGCGAGGTTCACATAGTTTAAGTATAGATATGTATTGATCACGTTTTGAGGTTCGCGTGGCATATCTGCATTGGCGTTTCGGTTGTTGTTGTTTGCGAAGAATCGGTGAAAAACTTAATAGAGTAAAATATTCGACTTCTATGATATTTAATAAAATTTGATTGTATCGATGTCCAAATATTTATATAATCAAGTTCTAATAAATTTAGGATAAGCCTGAAATGGAACGGTTTTTAAAACATAAATTTTCATACAAATATGTTTCCCGCCAAAACGCAAGTGACATTTCAACTGTCAACACAATATAGATGTGTCACTCGAACAACGGCACTAACTTGCTCAATATGATTTTTTTTTTTAATTCATACGTGTTATTTGACTGCATTTGGATTGTTCGAAGTGAAAGACGATACAGTGTAAATGCATCGGACATTATTTTAACTTCGTCAACAGATAATAAATGACATGTCATAGAAAGTCGAAAGTTGAAAATTTTATTCTCTTTTCAAATACATTGTAAATTTCGTGTGGAAGATACTTCTCATGTGTGAGGCCAAAGTTTCTATTCACAGCGCTTTGTATTTTTATATAAAAAATGTTAATTCACTAGGTGTCCTGTTACTTCCTTGAATAACTTCTCGTAATATAAATCGTCTTTCATTTTGATCGATACATTGCGTAATTACAATTTAACGATGTAATGTATAAGCAATTTTATGTATATTGCACTAATATAAAAAAAAATAATAAGGGTGTGTCGATGATTCTTTTTTTTCTTTTCTAGTATGTAAGGATGCTTTTTTAAAAATAATTGTATTCGGTGCGTGGAATGCAAGACAATATGAAATTTTGACATAACCCAATTCCCCTCTGTTACCATAGACTACACCCACGCACCTGATTTTTTTTTAGGTTATAACGCTTTGGTCGCTTCTGTATCATGTATAACATAGTTCCTAATATATTTTTAAAACCGTTAGCATTTCTTTTTTTTATTATTCCAATCCGTCACAGAAATCGTGTTCGGAAATTGACGTTTCGCGCGCAAAATAACCAACTAATTGTATAGGTGAAATTCTAGTGAAATTAAAAGATAATATTTTAGAATAATTGATAAACTAACAACGAAATTTTATGGGCTGTTTGTTTATGAAATGAAAGTGCGAATAGTCGTTGTTTTATTATCTGTGGTTGATCGCGATTTCTGTGGCGCGAAATTTCTAATCATTTATTCGTACCGTCCCCTCTTTTTAGTGTAATGTAATGGTGAGGATGAGAAGCGATCGAGAGCCCGTCATGATGCAGTTTTTAATATAGCATGAACATTTCGAAAGCAATAACCTTTAAGACCTTTTTATTATAGTTTTCAAACATAAGCAAAAATAAAATTAGAAATTGCATGAAGCATAATTTAATATTTATGTGACTATGTTGGGAGGATTAATTTGATTGGCTGTTGCCCCTATACATAATAATGCTAGTGAATATTGCATGCATTGTGATTCTACTGAACGTTTTTAATATAAAATTTTATGTCATGAACTTGCCGATACGAATACTAATTAAAAATAACCAGATATCAAATATTGAAAACTCCATCGTGACGATTTTCTTTTTTTTATGATGATTTGTTAAGTTTTTTAAGTTAGTCAGTGCCTATGTAATTTGTTGCAATTTTCTTTCGAAGGTAACGCCAAAGTAGACGATGATTTAAACAAACAAACAAAAAAAAACTTAAATTTTTTAGGATTATTGTATAAATGAAAATACAAAAAAAAATGTTGCTGTTATCAATTAAGTGGTGTAAAATAAATGTTTTAGGAACGCGACGTATATTTCCAGTGTCAGATATTTCTTTTTGTTGATTTGACCTTTTTTGGATTTTAATTTTCTAACAGGTTGTTTGTAAAATACTGATGGTAGGTGAGATAGTCAGTAATTTAGGTGTATTCTTTGGAGTTAAATTAAGAATTTTAAAAAATAAGCGTGCTTTATTCGTCAGTCGAGGTTTTGCGTTCCGATCAACCTGTCTTATTAATATGAGGTGTATTTTTTTCGAAATATTTGTTCCTCTAAGTCTGAAATAAGCCGAGGCTGGCGTGGTAGAAGGCTGTAAGTTATACATAATATACATATTATTATATTGATAAATAAATTAATAATAAAATGTTGGGTTTTTATTTTTTGTCCCATCCTTTTTATCTATACTAATGGTAAGAATGTTTTAATAACGCGCTATCTCGGGAACTGTTGGTTTGATTTCAAAAATCCTTTCACTTTTGGTTACTTGCGAATACAATACATATACAAGGATATACAAGCGAAGCCGTATACGATCGCTAGTAAATATAACTTGACCAATAAGCGGTGGGAAAAATAAAATCATTAGCAATTAAAAAACAATTTATTTTATGAAGTGCACTTATGGAGTAAACATAACATATCATTTAAAACAAATATTCATCAGAATTTTATTATGTTTCACAATGAAACTTTTTTTGTGGTTCGATATCCACAGGCTAAAACGGTCACGACCCTTACTGAGAGCTTTACCTTACTTCGCTATCATCTGTCTGTCACCAGGTTATACAGTCATTGCTGTATTGTAAATTTCAAAAATGTATTTTTTCGTCGCTTTAATTGGATGGGTGACCTTGTCGCAGTTGCTCTGTAGCTTACTTGAACGGGTATCGCGAAAGCGATTCGCATTAGACCAATTTTTTCAAATCAATACATTATTAATTATTATAACGTATTTTTATCACTTAGGAATAGAACGAGACTATTAAATTTAATACTTTACTTTTTCGATATAAAATGGATGTTATAACAGTGACCCTGTTACAATAATATCTCATACATAGTCGCATGTAATTTACAAAATAACATAAGTAAGGCTGAAGCGATTTTCATGTTTTTTCAAGCTTAACTGCTACATACATATGGAAAAATAACTGAAAACAAAATAAACGTCTGGACTTTATAAAAACAGTCGCTTTAATTGCAAAAAATAAATAACTACAGTTGTTAATTTTAAATAAATAAAAAATATATTTTAATTTAATAGACATAAATTTCCATACAAAATGATCCTGGAAATTTACTTTAAGAAAACTCATGTCAAAAATGAAGGCATTTTCATCATGAATTAATTAATTAACATGCAAATTTCTATTTCATTATTCATTAATATTAATTATAATTCAACAACAAAAAACCGGTTACTAAAATAACTATGGTACTCACAAAAAATATTATGACATTTTTATTTTTTTTACAAAAACACGTAAAAAACTAAACACGCAGCTATTACTCATTTTATATAGTTACTCCAACAGAATTCAGAATAATTTCCCATATAAATGTTTTTTTTTTGTATTGTCTTAAAAATATTTACTTGATGAAAAAAATGTCCATACATTTATAATTTTTTGTTTTCTATAATCGATTCAAATGTAAAACAAAATTTATATACTTTCTAACAATTTTGAAATACAAGTCAAAGACAATTTCAATTTAATAAGTAACATGCACTGTGTTACAATGTTAAAATAAAAATACAATAATATAAAAAAATGAAAATTAAGCAAAATTATCTGGATATTATGCTTATTTTTTATCAAATTTGTCTAAATTATAAAAAACTACAACTTCCATGCACTGTGTTGCTAATAACATATACAAAAAAATTTTGAATAACTTGAATCGGTTGGACTTCCTTCTCAAATTTCCTTCACGATATACTTACTAATAAAATAAACGCGAAAGTTTGTTTATTTGTCCTTCTTAAACGTTACAACGAATTTATTGATACATTTTTAATGTATTATCCTGGCTGGAGATAGAAGGAGTCTAGGGGAAGGATGGAGGAATTCCACTCGATGGAATATTATTGGAAAGTTGCATATATGCTTAGTTGAAAACATTTCGCTTGCGCGATTCAGAAACGTGTCGGTTGTCGCAACAGGAGGATAGAGCTAGACTCCCTTCGAGAATTTAACGTTCTGTGGGACCATTATTACTTACAACGTGCAACGAAGGAACCCAACAGACCCTCCCCCCCTCCAATTATCTTTTTTCATTCGTCTATCTGCACATCACGCACGTCAAATTCGATCTTCACGACCTCCTTGCTGGAGTCAGCCTTCACAGTCACCATCTTCCTGTGCACGCTGTCCACGTGCGCCTTCACGTCCCGCGCCCGCCGGAACTCGGCGCCGCACGTCGGGCAGTCGGCCTTCGTCGATCGCTCCTTGTGCACCTGCGGGTTGAGTGAGGATCACACTTTACACTAATATTATAAATGTGAAAGTCTGCTCGTTTGGATGTTTGTCCGTCAAGCACGCTGAAACTGAACGGATTTTGATGAAATTTGGTATATAGACGGGGTGTGAGGTGGCTTGGGTGATAGGATACTTTTTATCCCGATTAAATGCTCCCTTGGGTTAAAACAGGAATCTTGATATCCGGGCGGAGCCGGGACAAGCCTAGTAACTAATAACTAAACAATTAATAAGATTCGGTAAAGCGCGGGTCGTCCTCGCAACACTATCATCAGCACATCATCTCTGATTATTTCAAATGTTAACGATCACGACAGATAGACAAACGAACAAGGAAGTCATAGTATTATGGGCCCCGTTATATCCTGTGCGTTCGAAACCTTAAAAAATGAGCACTCTGCCGATAGAAGTGAACAAATTTACAATTTTAGTAGTAAAATTTGAAATTTCAGAACATTTCCATTATCAACCATCCATAAACTCGCCAGCATTCCATCCATCTGCTTCCCAACACACCTCCTAGAGGAATAAAAAGAAAAACTTCATCCCAACTCACGTGCCACAAGTGGTCCCACTTCTCGCGCAGCGTGAGGAAGCGCAGCTGGCACTGCTGGCACTTGAACTTCGGCGACAGCTTGTCGTGCATCTGCGTGTGGTGCTTGCGCAGCGCCGACCCGCTGTAGAACCGCTTGCCGCACCGCCCGCACTGCACCGGCTCGGCGGTCGAGTGCCCCTGGAGGGGAGGGGAAGGGGGGGATAGTACATTACTAACACGCTCTATTCATTCATTCATTCAATCTGTTCGAGTGGCCCTGGGGGGGATATTATATTTTTAGCACGCTTTAATTGTTAACTTATTTATTTATTCATTCATTCGTTCAGTTCTAGGTAGGAGGATCAATACACAAAACACAAACATGCTCTATTTATTTGTTTACTCATTCAATGAATCATTCATTCATTCAGTTACGAGTGGCTCTGGAGGGGGGATAGTACATTTTTAGCACATCTTATTCGTTAAATTATTATATATATAAATCAGTTCACCCAGTTATAAGTATAGCGATAACAAACACAAACACGAAAAACCATACAGTCAAATCGAGAACCTCATTCCTTCCATGTCGATTAAAATACATCAAATAAGCATAAGAAAATCCTCCATAAGAGGGCTGTGTCTGAGCAGTGGGAACATGATGTGGTGGGATGATGATGATGATAATGATGGTGATGATGATAATGATGGTGATGATGATGATGATGATGACGCAAAAAAAAACTAACAAACACACATACCTCTATATGCTTGATCAGACAGAGCTTATTATTAAACTTCTTGCCGCATATATCGCATATCACTATCCGCAGGTTGTGGACCTTCTTGTGCTTGGAGAAATTGCTCGAATCGCTGAACGTTTTGTTGCACAGCTCGCATTTGTAGACAGGCAGAGACGCGTGAAAGCGTAAGTGGCGGCGGAAGCTGCGGGAAAATATACATGGATTATCAATTATCACCATAAATCTTGATATGTATGTCAGGTGGCGGCGGAAACTGCGGAAAAATATAAATATGTATATTTATTCAGTAATACCAAAAATCATTATATATATACATGTCAGGTGGCGGCGGAAACTGCGGGAAAATATATGCATAGATTATTAATTAATTACCAAAAAGCATTATATGTATGTTAGTATAATATGTATGTGGGAGACGAGCACGCTTCGGCACGAATTGTGGCCGCTCGCACCAGGGAAGTACTACACCCCCATAGGAGTCCAGCGTGAAATAGTAGCGTGCTAGTGAGTTTCGTATGGTGAGGGGGGAGTCCGTATCCTTTTTCTCACCCTTGCCAGTCCATTCATATTATCCCTTACATCCCCGTCGTAAATCCTTTTCTTATCCCTTACCCCTCAAAAGCGGACAATACATTTACAGAGGTTCTATCTCTGCGCATGTTCAAGTGGTGATCGCTTACCATCGGGTGAACCACCAGCTCAGTTGTCCGCAGACATAAAATTAAAGGCTAAACTGCATCTCGGTCACAGTAAATCAGCTACGACGCTAATTTAGTGTAATGGCATAAATAAACAACAATGGTAATATAATAAATCAAATTGGAAATAATTTTAATTTGCAATTTTGAACCTACGTCCAATTGAACTTAGGTAGAAAATTGTGCAATTAATATATGTTGAAATAACTATAAGTATTCCCATTAAGAAAAAACATACATATACATACTACAAATTATATTTATCAGCACACCCTAAAATCCTACTAACAAAAAAAATGTATGTATGTATGATTGTTACTGTTTCACGCGAACACAGCTGATCGGATCCATATAAATTTTGTAACAGAGGTGGATTACAATCTGACTAATATTAATACATAAGCTATTTTTCCGCGCACCACACGCACGAAACCACGGGACAGAGCTAGTGAACCTTAAAAATAACCAAGTCACTCACCCCTCCGGCTTCTCAAAGCCTTCCCCGCATATCTGACACTTGAGTACTGTGTACTTCGATTTATTCTTAAAAGCGTCGAGCAGCAGGTGCTCTATGATATGTCGCATGCAGTCGTTCCGTCTGTTGAAGCGGCGGTTGCACACCACACACGACCTGTACTTGGCCGACAGCTGTTTCGCCATTTTGTCCGGGTGTGTGAGTATTTCTGAAAGTTATTAGGGGT
>NW_024045133.1:1676949-1677333 GCF_012273895.1 Zerene cesonia | reverse complement strand
TTTTTTTGCTATGACACCAGCTTTTTGCCCGTAGTACATATATAGCCTATGTCACTCAGTGTAGCTGCAGCTTTCTTAATGGTGAAAGAATTTTCGTAATCGGTCCAGTCGTTCTTGCGTAAAAACCTTACAAACATACAACAATACCTAAGTTTTCCCAATATAATATTTTGGATCATACTACACTCTAATCTTTATAAATTTAACACCAAGGTGATTGTTAACTGATCTGACCTGACTGACCAACATTGAAGCGTTGCCATATGCTTCATTATCAATTAACACTTTGCATACAAAATAATCGAATATCTCGTCGAATACCAGTCAGCCGCGGTGTGAGACAAGGAGACACTATTTCTCCTAAGCTATTTACAGCTGCTCTAG
>NW_024045133.1:1659712-1675949 GCF_012273895.1 Zerene cesonia | reverse complement strand
GAAGAACAGGAAAGAATGGCGTGCACATGAAGAGGCCTATACTCAACTCTGGGTTAAACCGGGCTGAGAAAGAAAGAAGAAAGAATACAAAATAAAGAATAATACAACTCACCAATAACTCTCCGAACCCCAGGATCATAGTCCACCTCCCTCTTCACTGTGACCTCATTGAACCCCCACTCCTTGATCTCCAAATGCCGCTCCCAATGCTCGAAGAACACATCACGATTCACACTCAAATCGCACACTTTACACTTAAACGTACTTTTCACCACTTTAATCGACCGGAAACTGACGAACAGACTCCGCACGTGCGTCAGCACGTGCCTCTCGAGCTTCACATGCGAGCTGCTTATATTGAAACACTGTGGACACGCGTGTTTCGGAAACTTGTGAACGGAGAAGTGTCTGAGGTAGCGTCTGAAGCTGCTGAAGGTGACCTTGCAGGTGGAGCACGGATAGTTCGCGGCGTGTATCTCCGGCCGCGGACTCCTGCGCTTGCTGACGCAGCTGTCCCTCTTGTGCGCCGCGTACTCCCTGTGTACGCCGATGAAATCGCATCTCCTGCATTGGTAGCGGCTGAAAATTTTAAATTTACATTATTTATATATCTATGTATAAATAAGTTTGGAGTGTCCCTTTGTATTATTGAAAAAAAAAACGTTTCTTTACATGTATGTCAATATATAAGGTATATGCACTATGTATATATATATATATATTTTGTCGGTTTGTTTGTACCTGTGAATCTCAGCATGAGCTGGACCGATTTTGATACGACTTTCACTGGCATATAGCTGAAGTTATAAGGAATAACTGACGCTACTTTTAATTAAAGTATTCCCACGGGATTTTAAGGACAAAACCCGTTTACGAGAGTGAAAACGCGGGTAGTTAATTAATAAATGTCAGAGAGTTTGATTCACTTGGTAATAATAGAGTTCTGAAAATGGCAATTTATTTGCAAAATGTAGGGATTCCTCATCCCACAAACCCACATCCGTCCAATAATCATATTTAGTTAAACTCCCAAATACACAAGCTTTTAAAACTAATATAAAAACAATTTACCGTTTCTTCTTCCCCGCACTGTCGCTATCATCCGCATCCGAGTGAGAACTTAAATCATCCTCCGAGTTAATAGTCACTATCTCTTCCTTCGGCTCAATTATAATCAAATCATTCTCATATTCATCATCCGTCTCTTGTCTCGCTTCGTTGAAATTCTCAAACACATTCGACAATAGCTCCCAGTTGTTCTCACATTTACCATTCACATCGATTTCTTGCTTTATATTTATTCCGTTCGTCGGCTCCGCTGACAAATTCACGTCTATGTGATATATCTTGCGTATGTCACTCAGTTTCCAATTGGAATCTTGAATTTCATCTGGCAGCGGTTCCTCTTTGATCTTCAAATCATTGTTCTGGTACGATAACTTAATTTCAATGTTAGCCACTGGGTTTGGTATATTTATACTGTTCGTGACATCATCGATCGACATTTTAAGATCTGTTGATGAATGTATGCTCTCTTGAGCTTGTAAATCATTTTGATTAGTTTCTTCTGCAGCATCAGCATTACTATTTACCATATTAACATCAGTAACGTTGTTTTCATTGATGTTTGCGAAACTAACAACATTGGTCACTATGGGACACATTGTTTGTTCTGCATTATCAAATTGAACTTCAAGCTCAGTTTTAACGTTTTCTATTAGATTAGCAACAGCGTCAATGCATTCTTGTCTATTCCCGATTTCGTTATCTACCTCCATTTCGTGAATATCGTCGACTTTTTCTTCTTTTATTTGAACACGTTGTGTAACATCATCATTTACACCTGTGGGTACATTGACTATAGTTTCTTGTGGTGTTTCTTTAAGTTCAGTATCTATTACTTCAGTGTTAGGTGGAGTTTCAATTCTGTTTCTACTATTTATATTTTTCGCTTCGTTTATAATTGGAGTTACTTCATCATCTTGCACCATGTTATGTACGGCTTCTGTTTTTCTAGCACCTTCTGAAACTATAAACAGAGAGTTCGTAAAAAGATTTCTGTTATTGAATACAATGCAAATGTATTTAATACGAGAAGGCTTGGTTATAGCTTAAAGTTATAACCGACTCATAAAGGGATAGATACATACATAAGTGTTGATAATTATAAAAAAACTGTTATTTACATAAACTTTCTCTGCATGAAGAAAATGCATAATAACTATTAAATTGCTTTATTTATTTACTTTAACACTTATTAGACATTATAGAAAGAAGAAAAAAGAAAATATAAACGATAGTTTAACATTATGTATAATGGGGCGGCCTTACCACTTTAATGTGTTCTTTCACCCAACCACTTAGGTAAAGGATAAATATTAGGGTGTACAAAGCAAGGCAGAATAACATTTATTGTATATAAAAAATATAAATATAAAAGATATATAAAATAAAATAAAGTTATGTAATAAAATACATATAACAAAATACATAATAAATTACTAACTATTCATATATATAAAATAAAATACAGGTATATAATGAAATACATATAACAAAATCTTAGTTATAATGCATAATCATATTCCAGATCTAAATAATATTCAAGAATCAGATGTTTAAAGTAAGAGATTGTACACATCTTATATCAACAGGCAAAGAGTTCTATAACCTCACAGCGTTTGTTGTTAAAATTTAAGAAATTCTCTTTACATAATAAATTTTCTTTGAAGAGCATAAACTTACCAAAATTCACTGTAATTACAGGATTTATTTTAATATTACTAAGATCACTTATCTCAGCATCCACTCCATGTTTTCGTAAAAATGTCATAGGTATAAACATCTGGAAGAGAAGTGATTAAATCAGTATCACCCGCATAATATGTATAAAACATATAATATAAAGAGATTATATTATATCTATATATATTATTACAATAAAAAGTGTTTTTTTTTTTATTTATGATAGGGAAGCACTTGACCACGATTGAAGTTCACTTCACTTACAGATAAGTGAAGTCCCCTGTCCCCTACCGGGGTATGGGGCAGATGATGAACATCTGTTTCACTGATCGATTTACTTTACGGACAAGTAGGTGATCAGTTTTCTGTGTCCTGCCGGACCGAGACTTTTTTTTATGTGCGTCCCCACCGGGAATCGAACCCGGGAAAATTTCATGAGAATCAGTCCATCCGTTTCGGAGGTGTATGACTAACAATTTTTATATAACATAGAGATACAAAAAATAAACAACTTATAACTTTATCGCTACATCACAATTTGAGTTGGGGGAGCATACGCAGCTCGGACATTTGAAATAAAAAAGATTTCTTTTGTATATGTTACGCTCAAAGACGGAAACACTCATGACGCAAAAAGATAACTCACAATAAGTTGTGGACATAGTAACAGAGCCACAAACTAAACATTTGGGAGCATTTAATCGGGATGGAAAGTATCCTATCACCCAAGTCAGCTCGTACCCTGTCTGAATACCAAATTTCATCAAAATCCGTTCAGTAGTTTCAGCGTAATTGACGAACAAATATCCAAACAAACTTCTACACTTATGAGTTTGAAGTGATGATTTGAAGATTCAGTGTAATACAACTTACAAATTCATGTGGTACACTATAACCGTCCGATGTCTGGTGTGTCTCCACAGAATGCGTGAGCAGCCTCGTCGGATCCAAATACACTGGTTTCGGGCACAATAAACACCTATACAGCAATAAGTAACTGTCTGTATGTCTCATCATATGCACCGCTAGCATACACTCTTTGGACACACGTTTCATACATACACGACACACTTTTGGATGCTTTGAGACCAGCTTATGCAACGCCAGAAGGGCCTTCGAATGGAACAATCTGTTGCAGTGGACGCACGTTTCGTTTGGCACTTTGCCAGCGCACACGTGGCTATAATCCTCGACGTTCTCCCTACACTCTTGGCAAAACACTAGCGTCCACGCAACCGGCACGTCCGTTCGCACTGAATGCCGCGACACCATGTGGTCGAACAGGGTGTCCTCCTGAAAATAATATCTCGGGCACAGATGGCATTTGTACATCTTCTTCGCTTTCTGAAACACCTTTATTTGCTTCGCTTTGAACGCGTCGCAGTACCACTGGTGTTCCACCAGTTTCATGCAGGAGAAGAAGTCCTTCGAGCATCCACCGCACTTATTGGGTTTCTGGTGTTCACTACCCGGCTCCCCGCACCTCCAGCATTTAGCGCCTGGATCTATGAACCTTTTATCCATCTTCTCGTACGCTACAATGTTGCACTGCACGCAGTTGATGATCTCGAGGCTCACCCGGAAAGTTTTGAAAACGTGCACATATATATGACTGCGAAATTCACTTAAATGCCACCAGGCGAGATTGCAAATATAGCATTTGTATATAAGAGGCGGTTCCCTCAGGTCCGCTGCCAATGAGAACCAATCGCGCCATCGCGTTAGCGCCTTCTCCAGAACGAGTTCATGATTGCTCTTCACGTTGGGTACTGGTGGTTGCTTGCAGTAATTAACTACCTCCATGTGAAGTGTAAAATCAGCTATGTTCGTGCTGGTTTCCATGTGCTTGTGGGACGCCTCCAACACGCTCATAAGGTTCAGGTTGTGGACATCCTGTTCTAGGTCAGACAGTTGTTCCTCGTCTGAGCTGTTGAGCTCGACTACGTCATCATTGGTTTCGTAACACTCCTCGACTTCCACCTTGATGGAGAACTGTGGCTGTGTTTGTTCATTGGATGTGCTTGCCTTATCGCCTCTAATTCTAGCGAGTGTTTGTTCAACTTCATACTGAAACAGAAATGTATGTATTGTGAGTGTATCCAGTTAAATTTTTCGCTGATAAAAATGCCAATATATTTTACATCCTTTTCATTGAACTGTTAGATGCATATATAATAAAAATCTTTGGAGGGTAGACATAATAAATCATAATATCATAAACAGGAAACATTTATGTTTTGAAATGCATGTTTGTAAGGTTAGACACATGGCTACTGGACCAATTTCAAACATTTTTTCAACATACATAACATTTTCTTTAGTAAGAAAAAGAAAGTAAATATCTTTACTAAGTAACCATGCACATAAAAAAAACAAGCAATAGAGGTCATATAAGTAAGTACTTAAGTATATATGCCATAATTAAGCCTGCCTTTTAGTGTAATAACACTGATTTTTAATGAATGCCTTATGCCTAATTTAATAATTCAAAATTGTTTATTTGGAATGAAAAAATAATAGCGTACTTAAACTAAAATTAACCAAGACACCCATAAAAGCTTATTTAGCTGTGGCACAGGTGCCAACGCCCCCCTCAATGCCAAGTAATAAGTTCCACAAATTAACAATTTGAACAAAAAGATATCTATACTAAAATATACTAATTGACACTACATAGCACTAACTTTTAGTATAGAATTTCAATAAAAACACCAGTAAAGTTGAAGTAATAATAAAAACTTTGTCTTCATATAGAAATTGTTTAAGGATAGTATGCAAATGTATGGTTCTTCAGATTTTATATAATACTATCTGCACCCCGCGGTTTCACCCGCGGGAGTCCGTATCCCTTAGGAATATCGGGATATAAAGTTGCCCATATGTTATTCCAGTTGTTCAACTATCTAAGGACCAAATTTCATTGAAAACCGTTCAGTAGTTTTTGCTTACTTTCTTAAACTTTCGCATTTATTATATTAAGAAGGAAGGATAGGATAGGATGTTCATAAGCCACTGACTCAGACAACAAATATCAGATTTACAATATGATAAAGGTTGCCGGTTGCCGGGAGATGGCTTTTAGCCATAAGGCCACCATTTTAAGTTGCTTTTGTTAAGTTCATCTTTGTTTTATATTTTGTAAGTGTGCAATAAAGAATAAATAAATAAATAAATAAATATAAATAAATAAAGTTTGCCAATCTTGCAAATCTAAACCAATATTATATAGCTGAAGAGTTTGTTTGGTTAAACACACTAATATCAGGAACTACTGGTCCAATTTAAATAATTCTTGCAGTGTTAGACAGCCCATTTATTTAGGACGGCTTTAGGCTGTATAACATCAGGTACTTTGTGGGCAAAACTGCAGGGCATACCTGTGCCACACAGTTTTTCATTGTTTTTGTTCAGTTAATTCATCGAATTTAAGGTTTCATGACCTTCCTCTCATTTAATTTATTAATTTTGTTAGAAAAGTTTCATCCTAATAATTGACCCTCACAATTGAGGCAATAGTACCGGGTGTGATTTGAAAAGACTTGAGTTAGCTCAACTCACAGTTGAAAGTAGCAAATTTTGGGGAAATCTTTGAATACAGTCTTCTTTCATTTAAAAAGTAACGAAATGACTTTTTTGTGTTTCATTCTCTATCTACAGTTCTAAGAGTACTTTTTCAAGTGGTATTACAAAATACCACCCTGTCTATTATTAATTATTATACATTAAATCCTTCTTGGAATTGCATTCCATCCTGTATTAAACCAATTTAAAATAGTCTTGTTGTGTACATATCATAATAATCGGGCATAGTCTGAAATCTAGTTCAGAAGTCAGTAGATGCAACTTTACAGTTTTTGACCAACCATTTTTTTTTTTTAAACTTACCCAGAACTTAATGCATTCTTTACTATCAGACAAAGTTATAAACAAATAAGTTATCATACTTTATCTAGTACCAATAACTTAGATAAGAAAGTAATTAACTTAGAATCAAGATAACAAACAGCTCTGGGATGCAATGTTCTATAGGTTATTTAGAATTATGAAATACTAGCTGTTGGTGGTACATATACAGCCTATGTCACTCAGTGTAGTTATAGCTTCCTAATGGTGAAAGAATTTTGAAAATCAGTCCAGTAGTTTTTGAGTTAATCCATTGCAAACAAACAAACAAAAATACAAAGTCTCCTCTTATATTAATATAGAAGTATAGATAGTATAGACTAGCTTTGTGCCCGTAGCTTAACCTATCTAGTCAAGGGAATCTCTCATAGGAATAAGATATTCTACCATATAAAAGTAGTCTCTATAATTTTTTAGCCTTCAATACATCTTTAGCCACATAGATCACAAAAACCATATCCTAAATAAGCACTATTGGTATGTGAACAAATAAACAAACACACTTTCACATTTGTAATATGAGGATTTAAATGTATTCAATGCATATACTGACCAAGAAACCATTTTAATTTTCATTTTAAGTTCTGTTTTATATCAGTAATTAAATAACATGCCTTACAAAGTAAAAAAGTAACTTTCATAATGAACCTCAAAATTTCACACATTTTCATTGTAATTACGGAATAAACAAGTAAATATGTATTAAAAACATTATTTCACTATCAAACTACATATATAAGGATCATGGATTATCAGTATAATTATTGTCATTGAAGAAATAAATACGAAACATTAAGGAATCTAATTTGATTGTTACTTAATTTCTCAATAATAACTTGAAAAACCTAAATAAAATTATTCTATAACCATCAATGACACTTATGTTCTTAAATTACACTTAACATGAGGCAGGTATTTATAGAAAATCAATAATATTTCTACCCTCATACATAAAATGTTCAAATTAATTGATTAATGACTGTATATCTTTACAGAAGTTAGACTACATGTAGGTATTTAAGTATTCTCTCATCCTTGAAATAAATTACTCACATTACATATGTCAAATAGATTAATTTAGCAAGATGGAGGTATCTACCTGCAATTCTTGTAATTCATCGTCAGAATCAACAAATTCCCTCGGTATCAGCTTTGTCTTCCTATTTCGTATTTTATCAGATTTATCCATTTTGCAATATATAAAACAACACACAGCATCAACTTTTATTTACATCCTATCAAATACAACTTGTACGAGTTTACGAAAACGTGAATTAGGTACCTCATTAATGAACAGAATGTAAAATCCAACTTATTCCTTATTTACCGACCCACTTATTATTAATATCTGTATCTCTTTTAATATCTTCATGTTAGAAAAGAACAACAAGCATAACGGCTCCAAACTTGTGACATTTTAATTTAGTAGCATTATAACTCGTGCCAGACCATCGACGGTAGTCGTAAGAGACTCGTTTAGAAATTTATATATAGAATTTGGTTAATTTTAAAATATCTACTTGTTAAGTTCTATTCTTAAATACTGCATTTTCAATTTCTTGTTTTTTTTGTATACTTTAATCGACATAAAAGTTTTCCTAGGATAAAAATGCGTTTGGTGTTCAGTATAAAGATTTTTTTCGTATACTATATGAGGAAATTTTTGAACGATTTTATAAAAGTATAATTTAA
Organism: Zerene cesonia; assembly: GCF_012273895.1. NCBI lineage: Eukaryota > Metazoa > Arthropoda > Insecta > Lepidoptera > Pieridae > Zerene > Zerene cesonia. Next base: position 1,667,609 of record NW_024045133.1, on the reverse strand, counting down.
AAGGCAAGTACCTAGTACGTACCAAACAATAATTAAAATTTCCAAGAAAATAGCAATTTGTAAACAAAATTATACAATCTAAATCAATTCTGTGATACTGATGTATAAATATTTTTTTTCACAGAACATCGATTTTTCGAACAGGCAAATAAACTTGTATCCAATATTTGACATATACATTATAGCAGAAGAATTAAGAAATAGGAAATTAAATCCTAACCTCAAATAAAAATGAAACAGTAAATAGTTTTATTTTCCAGTATATTATAAATCTAAGGATTAAAATGACCTTATTTATTAAGCATTATAAGCCTGGCGCTGTATTTAATACACAGCTACTATGGCGTTTAAATTCAACGGTAGCGGAAAATCTAAATAAAGGCGAAGATGATGAAGAATTCAGAGTTTTGGATATTTTAAAGAAAAAAGATAAACAACAGAGGCGAGTAGCGCGAAGATCTGATGTGATGCCCGACAGGTCTGAGAAAATGCCCACAGATCAGGTACTTGAATAATATTATTAAATTCAATATTGTGCTACTAACTAAGCTGAATATGGTTTAATATCTTATTTATTTATTATGCTATGTTTGATTTAAAAAAAAAAGGTGATCTTACTATTTCATTGTCACTTTAGTATGTACTTTTAAGTTCAGCTCAGTTCCATCAAAAACTGTCAATGACTAAAATAAATATTTTGCTTATTAACTTACATTTAAAATAAACATTTAAAAACAAACTAGATATTTTCCCAATGTAATGTAATTATTATGTACATGTACCTATAAAGCTTCCAATAATTGTTAGAAAAATTTACACTGTTATCTTTGCCAATATATCATTTTATTTTTTGGAATATTTTAAACATTGACAAAGTTGAAAAAAGACTAAAGACTTACATTTTAAAGAGGTTAGGTTTGTGACTAGAAATTTTAAAAGTTATGACTATTTTTGGTTCCAAAACGCTTGATCAATTAGGACACAGGTCTTTTCACCCTTTTTGACTGTAAAGAGACATCTTTAAAAGATTTTCATTAAAAGCAACTAAGGACCACCAAGGAAATGAAGCCAGCTATCAAATACATCAATGACAGACATCAACATCCCTATAACACCCATATTTTTGGATTTTGTGTTGGTGGTGGTTGGTGTAATAAAATCAGGTGACATAGATATGTATATATAGAAATAAATGGAGTCAATTGTTATGATGTCAATATAATGGCTCATAAATGCTGTCGTCGAAATAATAATATTTCAAATGATTGCCCATAAATCAAAACACTTGCTTTCACTGATCTAATAACAATCAAATTAGTTTTGGTACATAGAAGTATGAGCGAAGGTTGGTTGTTGGAAGGTTGACTGCAAAAAACATATCATTTTAGTCAGACAGTTTCAGCACAGTATGAAGAGACTACAGTAGTATAATGCATTTGATCTTATGATAAGAGCTGATAATGATTTGGCAATATGCTCAATGATCCTACTAATCTTCCTACTAATATTATAAATGTGAAAGTTTGTAAGGATATGTGTGTGTTTGTTGCTCTTTCGCACAATAACTACTGAACCGATTGCAATGAAATTTGGTATGTAGGTAGCTGAACAAATGGAATAACATATAGGCAACTTTTTATCCTGATATTCCTACAGGATATGGACTTATGCGGGTGAAACCGCGGGGCGCAGCTAGTAGTCAATAATATTGTTATGATGACAATGCAGATCCTTGGTAACTAAAGAGATGATTTCCATCCTATCACAGCACATGTAGCATGGAACATGTAAAATTTTATTACATAATTGTTTCTATATCTACACTAATATTATAAAGAGGAAAACTTTGTTTGTTTGGTTGTAATGAATAGGCTCAAAAACTACTGGACCGATTTTATAAATTCTTTCACCATTCGAAAGCTACATTATCCACGAGTAACATAGACTATATATGTACCACGGGCGAAGCCGGGGCGAACAGCTAGTAATACATAAAATTCTTTAAATCTTACCCATACTGCTGCGAAACGGCTTAACCAATTCTCAAAAATTTTGCTTGCTTTCCTGGTAGGTATATGGCCAACCAACTTATTTTTATTACTACTATCGGCCAATATTTATTTTTCATAGCCCTAAATGATAAGTGTAAGGAAGCCGCCGGGTCAGCTGGTAATAACATAACTTTATCATATTTATATAAAAAAACTACCTGACCCGGCGAACTTCGCAACGCCATTGACCTTTTTTTGAAACATTTATCTGTATTTTTTACCTTTTAAACCTTCCTTCGTCTATTATGAATGCATCAAAACCACAATTATCAAAAGCGGCCCAGCCATTGTCGAGTTTTAGCGAGACTAACGAACAGCAATTGATTTATATATATATAAGAAAGATAAGATGCTTTAAAACATACGCGCGGCAGTTCCTAAATAGTGTCCCGAGTTGCTAACAACATGGCATATGTAGTTCGGGCTCAGTTATTTGGTCCGCGTCCCGCCCCTTGCCCCGCACGACCTGTCTAAACATCTTTATCGACTGTATGTATTATTAGACTATGTTTTAAGAAGGTTTTACTATTACTCAAAAATGTAATATTTGTAATACAAGAAACACATTAAATAACTTGCATTATGTCATTTTCAGAATTGGGGCAACGTCTGGCCAGGGCCGCGTTCCTTCCACCCATCGTCAGTGCCTCTACCGATTCGGCAAGGTTACGTCCCCAAGGGCCAAGTCCCACCAGGCAAGAAGGCAAACGCGGAGTTGATGAAAATACCAAACTTTCTGCACCTCACGCCACCAGTGATTAAATCCCAGTGTGAAGCGATCAAGAAATATTGCACGGAATGGCCGAAATTGCTCAACTCGGAAGAAACAATCGAAAAACACTATCCAATAGAAGTCATAACTTCCGATTACTGCCACGCGAGTCCAACTATTCGCAATCCGTTAGCAAGAATTGTGACGCTACGAATAAAATTGTCAAATTTAAACCTTGATAAGCATGCAAGGGACAAGTTTTTGAGATTAGTCGGCGATAGATATGATCCGGCTACTGATTTAGTTACAATCACAGCGGACCGATGTCCAATGAGGAAACAAAATTTGGATTATGTAAATTACTTGCTCACAGCGGTGTACCATGAGTCCTGGTCATACGAAGAATGGGAGAAGGAAAAAACAGAAGATGATATGGAGTATTATGTATGGGATAATAATGTATCGAAGAGGAATTTAGTTGATTGGTATTTAAGAGTTAATAATGATGTAAAAACACTCTCCGATGAAGAATATAAAAGCTATGATGTTTCAACGATACCCAATGCAGAGGAATATAAAACAGCAGTTTCAGATTTATACAATGAAGGTGAAAATGATGTAACGTTAGGGAATTATGATGTGGCTGTTAGAAAACTGTTAGGGTTGCCAGAGAAGAAAGTTGTTAATTAAATTGTATTAATAAATAGTTGTAATAGCATTGTGTTTTTCTATCACTTGTATACATTTTAGTTATAATAATTAATCAAGTATTAAGTGGCTGTAACTCTCATACTAAAAAGATCATCACTGTATCATCTTAGTGATGATAGGTTTTCACTTTCATAACATTTTGTAAATCATAGCCGCACTGAAAGAAATGTTAATGTTTAATATAAATTTTAGGTATTGAATTTCATAAAGCAACTAAAGTGAAAAACAATAAAAGCCAAATCATGATTTACAAGCTCCACTAAACATAACGACCGCGATGTAATCAAAAAAGTAATGAAATCTTTCGTCATTTTTTATTTTACGCGCCAAAATATGGCGGGAGTTTTGTTTGTTTTTCTTATTCTATATAATGTTCTATTGAGTTCTTGCAAACTAGATGGTGTTAAGGATGACGGTAAAAATAAATTGAATACATTTCAGTTTTTATTTAAAGTTACTTTGTTATATAAATACAACATACACAACACATTACAATATATTATATCTTTTGACAATTGCCACAATTTCAGTAAACCCATCCTCAAATTATGTGTATTGGCCGAACGCAACAATTCCATTTTTTATTAATCCAGATCATTTTGGTAAGTGAAGGATATTGTAGTTTTTATAAAGTAAAGCAGAATAAATTACTGCAATCTCAATTATTTTTAGTTAGATGAAAGCAAAGCTAATTTAGCTTAGCTTTTTGCGCACTTAAGTCATGCCATAGACAATATTAATTCGAAAATCATTATATTCCTATTTGTTTTGTTCATAAGTAAGGATCATACTTCTTTAACTTTACGCAGCGATGTCTTTGAGGGGGGAGTACGAACGAAAATTCTGAAATGGAACTAAATATACAATAATTCCCTATCAGACAAAAATAATCATTTCAATCAGTTGGAAACCCATGTAGATATTGAGAAAAAAAGCAAAAAAGACAATCGAAGCGAGAGTCTTTTTGGGCACCCATTCTTTTTAAAACCAAAAAAAAAAAATGGTCAGAAAAATATCGTATAACGTTATATCGCTATTTCGAACAGACTGTATAAATAATTAGGGCTGTCAAAATACTCTTCTAAGCTGTTACAATTTATTTTTCCTCTCGCTTTTTGTAGATTCAGAACAGTTTCAATCTATATTGTCGTCTCTTTCGCTCTTCGCGTTCAAGACGTGCCTGAAATTTAACCCAGTCATGGCGGAACCAGTAGACCACCATGTTTTGGTGATAGAAAACCCGAATGGAAGGAGGAAGTGCGATATAAATACTGAAGCCCATTCTTTGGGGGAACCGCACGTGAGCTTCTTATGTTAATAATAATATTTAGTAGTTTTCCCAGTTGAAAAGACAGACGTCCATGATTCGCATGGACCCAACCTACCAGTCCATCGAACACCGCCTTTCCATAGCCCAGGTTTGTTCCATGTCCTATATCGGCCACTGACTTGGGAGGCTGCGGCTGGTGACCCACAACACATTTAATACACTAAAGAGCCTTGGGATAGTGAAATTTTTGGGATAAAATCTGTCGGGTCTAAAACTGTATGTGTGTTTTATCCTTATCGATTCAGGCGTTAAAGCGTTAAGAAGACACATACAGTAAGAAGTAACTTTCACATTAATAATATTAGAAGGAACTTATCATCATCATCAGCCCATATATGTTCCCACTGCTGGGACACACGCCTCCTATCAGGCCAGAATATCCACCACGCTGGCTAAGCGTGGATGTCACATGTCGTCGAACTTTTAATTCTCGGACAAGCAGATTTACTCACGATGTCTTCCTTCACCGTTTCAAGTATTGATGTAACAGATGCGCACATAAATTGTAAAAATAAATTTATTTCCTGCTCGGTTGCCTGGTCGAACCCCTGACTTGTAAATTTTGAAGTCCGTGGTCCTCACCACGGAGCCATCACTGCATTAGTAGAGACTAGTATAGTCTGTGGTAGAAATAATTTAACATCATTTATCTAATAAATATTAGATAAATCCTACTTAATATTATAAATGCGAAAATTCGTAAGGAATAACATATAGGCTTTTTATCCCGATCTTCCTACGGGAAACGGACTTACGCGGGTGAAACCGCGAGGCGCAGCTAGTATAAAATAAATGTTATGTTTTTTTTTAACATAGGAAGCTTTTTTCACAGCGTATCACACTGGGATACGAATGCCTCAAACCACCACACGTTGACGCACTAATCATGCGTGCGCTCGGCTTCCCCTTCGAGCACAACCGGGCCAGCCGGGACGTGTTTATAGACGTGCAGTTTGAAAACATTCAACCCGGTATGTATGTGTACTAGCTTGTAGCTACCCGCGGCCTTGTGTGCGTGGATGGAGGGATTCTCCAAGGGAATTTATTTATTTATTTATTTATTTATTTATTTATTTATTTATTTATTTATTTATTTATTTATTTATTTATTTATTTATTTATTTATTTATTTATTTATTTATTTATTTATTTATTTATTTATTTATTTATTTATTTATTTATTTATTTATTTATTTATTTATTTATTTATTTATTTATTTATTTATTCTTTATGGTTCTTAAGAAACCTTCAAAAAACTTAATAAAGTTACATTATAAACAAATGGCGGCCTTTTCGCTATATAGCGGTTTCTTCCAGACAACCAGACGTACAGAATGTATGCGCGGGAAATGTAGCCCTCTGTCTAGTCCCATAAACACTATATAGACAGTTGTTGCAATGTTTTGAGATAAAACAAAAGGTGTGTGTGCGATTCACACACGATAGAAGTGAAACTTCAGTAAATCGACAAAAGAATGAGATGAATATATATAAAATATAAAATAGTATGTATATTTCTGTCTCACTCTTTGCCGGCTTCATTCTACACATTTTTGTATTTGTGTCTCTTACCTGTCGTTTTTCCCGTTGCATCAGGTTTGAAATCACAACGATTCTAAAGAAGTTTCACTTCAATAAATACAAATAAACACACTTTCCCTTTTATAAGTAGTACTAGCTGCCCCGGCAAACGGTGTTTTGCCCTACACTTATCATTTAGGGATAAGACAAATATATGGTGGCCGATTCCCAGATCTGCCCGATATGCAAAGTTTCATGGGAATCGGTCCAGCCGTTTCGGAGGAGTATAGTAAGTAACATTGTGACATGAGATTTTTATATATAAGAAGAAAACAAGATAAGAAGTTACTTGCAAACCCGGCAAACGCTGTTCTGCCTTAATCTTATCATTTAGGGGCATGAAAAATAAATGTTGGCCGATTTTCAGACCTACCCAGAATGTGCAAAAAATTTCATGAAAAACGGTTCTGCCGTTTCGGAGAAGTATGGTAACTAACATTGTGACACGAGATTTTAATATATGGAGGTAATAAGTAGACAACATTCTTCATCATCAGCCCATACATGTTCCCACTGCTGGAACACAGGCCTCCTATGAGGGTTCAGGCCATAATCCACCACGCTGGCCAAGTGCGGGTTGGCAGATGTCACATGTCGTCGAACTTTTAATTCTTGGACATGCCGGTTTCCTCACGATGTTTTCCTTCACCGTTTAAGTAGTGGTGATGTTATCCACATGCGGAGATAAATTGAAAAAGCAATCTGCACGCTCGCCCGGTCTCGAACCCCGACTTATCGATTTTGAAGTCCGAGGTTCTCACCACTGAGACACCACTGCTGAGACAACATTCTTACATAAAGCAAATAAAAGTAAATAATGAAACAAATAAAATACATTTAAAAACAACAAGTCGGTAAATACCTTACAATGCCTTATTATTATATCTGTTATTGTCTCCTGTTATCTCTTGCGTATATAATTGATAACAAATAACTATATAAACTGCAATATAATAAATTATTGTATCTACATCCGTCTGTTTATCAATGATTATAGAATAAATCCACACAACCGTTTCATTTTAATTTATTATTTTTCACGTTTTCAATTGACTTCAAAAAAGTTGGTCCAATTCGATTGTTTATTTGGTTTGTTACGTCAGAACTTTCGGGGTGAACCGATTATGACGATTGTATTTTTAATTGAATTGTAAGTGATTTCATTGTAATCTTTAGAGAAATAAATGTATTTAATTGAAATCTGGTGCCTCGCGTGGTCCCACTTAAATTTCGAATATACTTTTTTTATAAATTAATTAGAAACAGTCGTAATTACTGGTAACATCGGTAGTCCCTTCAAACTTTCAAATTACCCATTGCCATGGTTGGAATTGAATCTGGCGGGAATTTATTAGAAGAAGTGGGCCAATACTACTGTTCGTGCGCACGTGCTAGGGTTGTCCAAAGAATAAATAGCGCTTGTATTTTAAGTCAATATATATATATACCTAGTCTTGCCATAAATATTGTAATAAAGAAAAAAGAAAATTGTTAACTGCAAATAACATTTA
>NW_024045133.1:1657538-1658712 GCF_012273895.1 Zerene cesonia | reverse complement strand
TCGAAATTCAAATGTAATATTTTTTTATAATTAAGTGTAACAGTATTTATGGCCAGACTAAGTATATACATATATATTGACTCAATGCTGACTGATTGATTGGACGGATCGGGCTGAAATTTAGCACGCAGATAGATATGACGTATAGAGGCATCCATTAAGAAAGGATTTTATAAATGGTGATGTGATAAAAGTTTCTTCCATGAAAATTTATAAGAATCGCGCGGGCGAAGCTGCGGGAAACAGCTAGTTAGTAAACAAGGTCATTGCACTGGTGTTTATACTCAACCGGGTTTCAGTAGTCTACACTAGTATTATAAAGAGTACTTTTGTATTTCTGTATGTGTGTAACGTTTTTACGCAAAAACAGCTGGGCCGTTTTCAAAAATTCTTTCGGCTAATTCGGCTATATGTGTACTATTATATGATGATAAAATAAAAAATAATCTAAATATAATATATTCTATTAGAAAAGAGTGTTTTATTAGTTGTTTATTTGTTTTGCTTATAGTTATATTTTACCCCTTGCTGTCTTTATAGGGGAATATATTACGGTTGACTGGCATATGGATTAATAAAAACTTAGGTATTCTGTTTTTATTTTTTTAGCACTAATTATCATATGTTCACTGGACACAAAACATGCGTATATAGTGTTTTAAAAAATATATTCCTTCAAGCGGCAACCCTACGCGGCGTTCAATGGTACATAATAACTTAATACTATGAAATAACCCGCATGAAACTTTACTTTCGATACTATAAAAACAATTATCTCTTAAAGTTTATTTTTGATATTTGAAGTATATATATGTTCGTAGAAGTCAAATGTTCCCTCAATTTTTTTAGAAAATATCTTATCTCTAGATTTTAGCGCAATACGCAACCAGTGTCATTCTGAATTTAAAATTCATTCGTGTTCAATTCTTACATTTTCGTATTTAATATGTTTATGAGAGTTATTGCATACATAAAAATGTGAGTAATCAATTTTTAAATACGAATTTCGTGCTTTAATTTAAGATAAAAAAATCTAGTCTCACAACAAAGGTTTGACAATAAAACCGTAAACAAAGAAAGCGTCAAAGTTCAAAGTCCGTTCAATCTGCCGTGATAAACGCTTACTCATCGCACGCGACCAAAATAAATTGGGGACGGACAGCGCCGCGGGAGC
>NW_024045133.1:1657149-1657528 GCF_012273895.1 Zerene cesonia | reverse complement strand
AATAATGTTATGAATAGCTGGCTGAACGCTAATTGCGAGCGCATCATATCAGTCGTGCGACAGCCGCCACAATGTACGTACAAGAGTTCAAATTATATGAGAACATATTCATCGAAACAAATATACAATCGCCGAACTACGATGGCGTTATCGTGATCCTCTACCCCCAGGAGATGAACGTGGGCCTGCCGAGACACATTGAAAGCTTTATAGACAACATTTCTAAACTCGACAAGCACATACACAAAACGCAAACCGTCTGGAATTGTGATTATGTATCCGGCAGCCGGCTCGTGTTGACTCCGATTAACAAAGTCACGCCGTACCATGATGTGAGCGTCATCAGAGAAGCGGCTAAGAAGGGGATGAACCGCGCGCT
>NW_024045133.1:1649326-1657139 GCF_012273895.1 Zerene cesonia | reverse complement strand
GCAGCCGGCTCGTGTTGACTCCGATTAACAAAGTTACGCCGTACCATGATGTGAGCGTGATTAGAGAAGCGGCTAAGAAGGGGATGAACCGCGCGCTCGATGCTGGTATGAAGAAACCCCTGTTCGTCATCAAGAACGTGGTGAATTTCCCCGATGGACAATTGGTGGGGATCCTGGGTGCGCTAGAAGCGCTGTATGTGCCGCTGCAAATCCGGGAGCACAAAGAGACGAAGAATTTCATTCACATAGGCTTTCACTCTGATGAGGTTACCTCGGATGCGTTCGAGAGGGTCGTGAGAAATGCTCTTGCGCTGGAAAGATCTAGAATCTTCGCCAGAGACATAGCCGGGAGTGACCCGGAGCGAATGGCACCTGCTAAAATAGTCGAATATGTGAAACACTCCTTCGCCTGTGATACAAATATCACAATAAATGTAATCGATAATTTGGAAACGATTGCTAAGGAATATCCGCTTTTAGCGGCCGTGTCGAGAGCGGCTAATAACATAGAAAGACATCAGTGCAGAGTTGTTGAAATACTCTACAATTCATCCAACCCAAGTCGAGTTACCGAGACCCTTATGTTGGTGGGTAAAGGAGTCACATACGACACTGGTGGTTCGGACGTTAAGATTTCCGGCAAAATGGCCGGCATGTCGAGAGATAAGAGTGGAGCGGCAGCTGTAGCTGGTTTTATGAAGGCTTGTTCGATTTTAAAGCCACCCCACTTGAAAGTAATTGGCGTACTCTGCCTATGCAGGAACTCGATTGGTGAAGACGCGTATGTGTCTGACGAGCTGCTTCTATCGAGGAGTGGGAAAACAGTCCGGGTGACGAACACGGATGCTGAGGGTAGACTAGCCATGGCAGATTCCGTGTTCAAATGCGCTGAATTGGCCGCTAACGAGCTGAACCCCCATATCTACACGATAGCCACTCTAACAGGCCACGCAGCCGCCTGCTACGGTAGATATACAGCTGCAATGGACAACCACAGCGCGAAAGCGACGAACCATTCGACCAAATTGCAGTTCAGTGGGTCAAGGATGGCTGAGGGCATCGAAATATCAGTGGTTCGAGCTGAGGATTTAGCTGTTAACATGGGTAAATGCAAGGGGGATGACTTGGTTCAATACGACACGGACGCGAAGAGTCGCAATCACCAACTTGCTGCTGGTTTTTTGATCAAAGTGGGCGGATTGGAAGAAAACAACATTAAATATACTCATTTAGACATTGCTGGCGGCGCTGGTTCACCACCAGATGAGCCAACCGCTGTGCCGATTTTAACCTTGTGTCACGCGCACAAGGTGCTTATTTAAATGTATTCACGCTGAAGTAGTTATCGATTATGTTTTGTACATAAAAATGTATGTGAACATATGTTTATGTTACGCATTTATTTTATTAAATTATTGTTTTAACTATCTGCTTTTGTTTTATAACGTGCTTCATTATCAAATATTTTTCTCGTAACTGTATTATTATTTTTACGTAAGTCACGTACGTTTTTAAGATGATTCATTGTTTAAATTAATACATAATTAAAAAACTGGTATTTTAATAGCAATAATGAAGCTTTAAACTTTTATGAAATTCATATTTTAAGATAATGATAAGTTTCGATTAACAAATGTATAGATTCGATTAATAAATATTGATAAAAACACCTTCAGTGAGAACAAATCATAAGTCATATCTAAATTATAAGTATTATCATTCCGTTTTACGATTACGAAATTTTATAAATACCTACTTGGTAATAGATATTAAAATAGGCATAAGCGATTAATGTATCGTTACTTATTATCTAATTTATTAAGATAGCGTATCATATAGCAACAGGATTATCTTGATAAATAATGTAAAATGGATTATGTTTTTCTTTTTCCTAATATTTAATTAAATAATAATAGAACTTAATACCCTTGGTAATAAGGTCTTTGTGGAATTAAATTTTTACCAAATGCAGCATTGCGTTTTAAATTTTCATTGTTTAACTTTGAAGTTTTGATGAATTTTTGTAGATTTTAGATTTTAGTATTTTGTTTAATCTTATTATTTCCTAAAATCAAGCCGTGGTGACTTGTGATTAAAGCTACATTCGGCATATATATTTACTAGCTGGGCCCCGCGGTTTCACCCGCGTAAGACCGTATCCCGTAGGAATATCGGGATAATAAGTCGCCTGTATGTTATTCCAGTTGTCCAGCTGTCTACGTACTAAATTTCATTGCAATCGGTTCAGCAGTTCTTGCACGAAAGAGCAACAAACACACACATATCCTTACAAACTTTCGCATTTATAATATTAGTAGGATAATCTTTCTTGTAGAATAATGTTTTAGTGTATGCTTTGTAAGTCGCTCTTATGAAAGAAATAAATAAATTTTTATATTCATAAAGCATTTCAATGCTATAAAACTAATGACATAAGCGGGCAACCAAGCAGGTGGTACACCTGATGGTATACGCCGCCCATGAACATTTGCAGAGGTCGTGTCTCAGGGTATGTGCTGCTCGCTTTTAAGACGAAAGAGGGTAAGGGAAGTATTGATGACTGGCGAGAAGGAATTGACGGGAAGGGAGAGGAAAAGGTAACGGGCCTCCTCCCATTCACCAAACGACATAAAGAAGCATGCTGCTGTTTCAAGTCGATTTTCTGTGGGGGTGTGGTATTTCCCCGGTGCGAGTTTTTTTGCCTTATTTTATAATAAGTACTTGGATGACCGAGCTGTGTTCGGTATTTTTTTTGTTTTTTTATAAATTGCGTTTTTTGGAAATTATATTTAAGTACGAATTACATACTAAAATCAGGAAGAGTCATAATAAATTGGGACTACTCAAACGCCTCCTATTTGTTAAAAAAGTAAGTTTAAGTCGATAAAACACGAATAAAACACGAATATCATATTTATTATATTTTATAATTATTTCCTACTAATATATATAATATTTAGTTTAAATACCAATTTGCTTTTAAAATATCTAAATGTATGTTTGTATTGTTTATATAATGTATGCATGTGTGTTTATTTCTTCTGACTGGCACTCCAACAAGGGGCTACTGAAAATCAGCGCTGCGCATTACGCGTAGCACATGCTGAGTAGTTACTCTTTTTAGCACCACGCTGATTAGTCATAAGTCCATCTTTTTATTTTAATTTAACATTATGTGGTGGTGGTGTGAAAGCAGTGGTGGCTCAGTGGTGAGAACCTCGGACTTCAAAAATCGTTAAGTCGGGGTTCGAGACCGGGCGAGCGTACAGGAAATAAATAGATTTTTCAATTTACCTGCACATGTGAATAACATCACCACTGCTTAAAACGCTGAATGAAAACATCGTGAGGAAACCGGCATGTCCGAGAATCAAAAGTTCGACGACATGTGACATCTGCCAACCAGCACTTGGCCAGCGTGGTGGATTATGGCCTGAACCCTTATAGGAGGCCTGTGTCCCAGCAGCAGGAACGTGTATGGGCTGATAATGATGATGATGTGGTGGTGTTAAATAAACATTCTTTCTTACTTTCTTTCAATTCGTGCCGAAGCGTGCTCGAGTCTCACATATAAACTAAATACTAAACTAAACTCGTTTTTCAGGTTACATGGATCTCTTTACGAAAGATAAAAAGCTACCACCAGAGCTGAGAGTGCTTCCATACGATGTTAACAGTGTCACACATTTCAGTGAGAGAGATTTTAGTAAGAATGGGCATAAGACAATTATTTTTAAGGTGCGTTCATTATATATTATTCTTCTTTTCTTAGTTCTGTTATAAACGGGATATGAGAATGGGAATTTACAATACTATTAATATTAAACAATAGCAGCGCCCCGCGGTTTCACCCGCGTGAGTCCATATCCCGTAGGAATATCGGGATAAAAAGTTGCCTATGTATAAAACATAGGCAACTTTTTATCCAGTTGTCCAGTTGTCTACGTACTAAATTTCATTGCAATCGGTTCAGCAGTTTTTGCATGAAAGAGAAACAAACGCACACACATTCTTACAAACTTTCGCATTTATAATATGAGTTGGACTAGTAGCTTAGTAGGATTCCTAATAAACGCTGATAAAAAAATACAAAAGGACAGCATAATTTCTTATCTCGGATCGTGTGTTTCGGAAAGAAACGTTAACAATGCAGGGAAAGCCCCGGGTATCTCTATCTTTTTTTCCTACTCAAGACAAGTCGCGGTCGGAGGTTAAAGTTTGCGAGGACGGATTGTTGGATGTTTGTTGCTCTTTAATATTAAAACTCCTGTACGGATTCTGGCGATACCTTGCTGTACAGTAGTTGGTGTACAAGAATAACACATAATTTATGTGACTCCGCCCTGCACAACTAGTCTATCATATATTTTAGTCCATTTTAACATCCCTGCACAAATTAACTATTTATAGAAAGTTAATTTCTATACATAGTAGGCATTTATTAGATAGTTGATACATAGAAAACTTCTTAAATATAATACTAAATAATTTATTAAATTAAGACATGGATACAATAAAATACAACCCCATTTCAGGATCGTAATACAAAACAGAACCGCATCGGTCTGTCGCCAACCGACATCCGAAAAATAGAAATAGTATACGGAGATGAATGCAGAAAACGCGATCGGCAAGCAAAAATAGACTTATGCAAACGGTACCCGGGTGTGGTGCGCAAGAAACGAGATCTAGAAAATTCTAGAAGCCTCCGAGTTAACCCAGATATAACACCACCACCAGAAAATGTAACTCTTGTATCCGAAAGCATCAAAGAACTGGGCATAGTCAACGAAGTGGAAGGAATCATCCAAGATATATATAAGTTGACAGCTTTAGCCCTTAACAATGCTAGACAGAAATATTGTAATGCATCGAAGGAAATATTGAGGACAGATCGGAAAGCCGCTGTTGATAACTCGAAACCAGATATATTTGGAATTATAGAGCTAATCACGGAATACACAAAGAACATTGTTGATGACGCAATGGGGAATCTAACGCAGTTCTGCCTAGAATCAGAAACTGTTGATGGTTTCTTCAGATCGCGATGTGGGTGGTACGACAGCAACAATAACAGATGTCCGCAATACTTTAAGTCGACGAAGTCTGGTCGGGTCAAGTACTCCACGCAGCACAGGCCTGTGTATCACCAATCTACGAAACATAAGGGAAGAGCTGTGGTGTACAATTACGATCCATCCGGTTTGCGAACTGGGAATGCGAATGGCACAGATAATAAAAACGATAGACAAAAGAGAAGTGTTGCCAGTGAAGCTACAGAAGCGACTGTTAAAATCGATGCCACAGATGATGTCAAAATACAGACTGATGGAAATAATTCGAAAGACGTTTTGCGTATGGCAACAACTGTGCGTGGTCAGAAAGGGGTTAATTACGCGCCGATCATGAGAAGAAATGTAAAACGTTATAGGTAAGACGTGTATTGATTAAATGTTGAAGCGATTGCGGTGTTTTTTATTTCCTACCTTTCGTAAATTGTTTCTATATTTTAATTTTGATAAAAGGAGATTTATTTTTGATGTGGCAACAAAAACACCCCAATCTCCATTTTATAGCTATAAAGATAATGCCAAGTAATGTTACAAATATATAAGTCTGTCCGTCTATCTCTCTTTTACTTTGAATGAAGTTTAAAATCCGAAAAAGGTCATCCTTTTTATATTAATCTGCTTGTAGATATTTTGTGTTAAGCGCAAAATAACATATAATTACTATGTATTAAAGGTTAAGCTTATACGACATTTTCTAAAACAACAAAAAAAATCAAAATTAAAATATCCCTTAGTGCTATAAAATTTATACACATAGAAAAAATAATATCTAGTATTAGAAAAATCTATCTAAGGAACTAATCTAAGGAACTACTAAACCGAATTCCGAAATTCGTTTTCCATTGATAAGTTAGGAGTCTCTCGCGGACAGACAAGTGACACGTTATTAATGTTTATTAAGTTTAAGAAGAGGTAAAGAATTGGAGGTTGAATTTATGATTTTTTGGTGTTGTTGTATCTCTAATCTCTAAATCTACTGAACGTTTATCTTCTAGTTTCATACGCTAGGTATATTTTATTTTTATACGGGCTCAACCCGGGCGGGCCCGGGACGAGATAGCTAGCATTTACCAGAATTACTAACTTCGAATCAATTTCACTATATTAGAATTACTAGCTGCGCCCCGCGGTTTCACCCGCGCAAGTCCGTATCCCGTAGGAATATCGGGATAAAAAGTTGCCTATATGTTAATCTAGTTGTCCAACTATCTACGTACCAAATTTCATTGCAATCGGTTTAGTAGTTTTTGCATGAAAGAGCAACAAACACACACTTCCTTAGAAACTTTCGCATTTATAATATCAGTAGGATAGTATACGCAATCAACAATTACGCCATCGGATCTGATATTTTATGGTAGTTTTTGCGTGAAAGAGCAACAAACACACACACATCCTTACAAACTTTCGCATTTATAATATTAGTAGGATAATAGGATTAGTGTATTAGCTTAAGAACACATGTGACCTTTTGTGATCCTCAATATAAATAAATAAACATATGCTCATTGTCGCTAAAACATTTACAGAATAAGGACAACAGAAAGCAACATAGACATGCAAGATGAGCCACAGAGCATCGTAAGAAAGAAGCATAAAAAAATATCGTATGATCAGTCGGGAACCGTGGACGACCGAGTAGTGGAGGATATTGGGAACGGAAATGGAAGGGAAAGGTAAGGTATGATTTTTATTATTACTATACAGTATGAAACAGTAATTTTCTGTGTCTATATGTACCTATGTATGCTTACATCTTTAAAGCTACCCAACGGATTTTGATGGGGTTTTCTTTAATAGATAGTTATTCAAGAGGAAGGTTCATATGAAGTATTTTTTTATCATAACATCTCAGTCTCCCCGTGACCACGCTCGCTGTAAAGTGTTCGAGACGTCGGGTTAATAATATAATGAATAAATCGCGTTTAAAATCCGTCAAAAAGTTTTTAATTTCTAAAGGATTATATGTGTAACTATTAAACTACTCGGAATTAACGCGTGCGAAGCCGCGGGCAAAAGCTAGTTTATTACAAAATGATTGTTTTTTTTTTTGTTCAACTATACTGGAAAATGGTATATGTGTCCACCATCAACCCCTTATAGCTCGTCACCTCGATCATAGGTTGCCTGGGAGAGATCGCTATCTCAGCGACAAGGCGTTTTTGTACTGGTGAAAAGATTATTAAAGAGTTAATTAAGCTAATACTCTTTCAGACCACGAAAACGATTACACAAAATACGAAGGGAAAGCGCATTACCGAAGATCGTTAAACTTTCGAAAGAGAATAAAGAGTTTTATAAAGAAAGAAAATGGCCTGAAAGAATCGTACGATATATTATAACAGAAGATCCCAGGTGTGAGTATGTGTATACTAATTGATTAACCCAGTGGCGGATTTACAAATTTTCAGGGTATATGCTGAATAGTTTTTGCCGCCCTTGCCTCAACAATTGTCATTTCATACATTTATTTATTTATTTATTTATCCTTTATTGCACTTAATTAACATTGAAGACAAAGAAAGGAGACAAATAAAACTTACATCTAAGTATAATGGGCGGTCTTATTGCTTAGAGCGATTTCTTCCAGACATTACATTATTATTTATACATTATTTTTACAACGCAACAATTTCGTTGAAATTGCATGTAAAATAATATTTCGGTATACCTAGTCTTGCCATAAATATTGTAATAAAGAAAAAAGAAAATTGTTAACTGCAAATAACATTTATTACTTT
>NW_024045133.1:1616270-1648326 GCF_012273895.1 Zerene cesonia | reverse complement strand
GACAGATTCGAAATTCAAATGTAATATTTTTTTATAATTAAGTGTAACAGTATTTATGGCCAGACTAAGTATTTTTGAGCTAATCGAAGCTCAATGATGTATGGGCGGGGTTATGTATGCTATTTACACAATAATGAACGTTTGGTAAAAAATATTTTCTATGAGGTGAAAAAAAAAAAAAAAAAAAATTTGCCGCCCGTAAATCTGCCTACTCAGCCTGCTGGTAAATCCGCCACTGGATTAACCTGGATTCGCTTAAATTTGGCCGTGGTACTTAATATTAGAATTCAGTAGGATTTCTCAACGTCTACTTGAGAGATTTTTTATATCATCTTTGGTAATGGAGCTGGTGGGACGCCTGCTGGTAAGCGCTACCACCGCCCATGAACATTTGGAGGGGCGTAAGGTCGATTGCAGACCTTACGCCTTTACAAATGGATTGCCGACTTCAAATTGGAAAGGGATTAAAAAAAGAATAAAGAATAGGACGTGGAAGGGTAAGGAAAAGCATATGGGAAGGAAGTAAAAATAACGAGATTTAGGAATTAAAAACTTTTTAACGGATTTTAAAGGCGAATTATTCATTATATTATTAATCCGACGTTTCGAACACTTGACAGCGAGCGTGGACTCGAGGGAGACTCAGTATCCCCGTGACCGTTAAAAAGTTTTTAATTTCTAAATGTATAATACTCGCGTAAAATCAAACACAAGCAAATACTATAACGAGATTTAATTTAAGTTCGATATTTAAATTTATTTATTTCAGACGACATTCAAGACATGCGTGATCGCTTGGCGGCAGTCGGTGATATACTGAAGAATAAAACTTGTGTTCGCATACAAGAGATCACTGAAGACCAAGCTGAGAGCTTCTCAGATTATCTCGTTCTTGATACGAGCCCGGACTACGTCACAGGCCGAGTGGGAGGGAGACAGGTATAGTTGTATTTGTTTCTTTTTGGTTTTCGGTTGATAAAAGTCGTTGTATCTATTTAAAAACTACTAATATAATGACAATTTCGTTAAATATCCAAAATGACAGATAATAACCGAAATCTATACTAATACTATAAAGCTATAGAGTTTGTTTGTTTGAACGCACTAATCCCCGGATTTGAAAAATTCTTTCAGTGTTAGATAGCCCATTTATTGAGGAAGACTACCTATTATCCTTTCTACTAGTCCTACTAATAGTATAAATGTGAAAGTTTGTAAGGACGTGTGTGTGTTTGTTGCTCTTTCACGCAAAAACTACGGAACCGATTGCAATGAAATTTGGTACGTAGACAGCTGGACATTTGGAATAACATATAGGCAACTTTTTATCCCGATATTCCTACGGGATACGGACTTACGCGGGTGAAACCGCGGGGTGCAGCTAGTAGGTTATATATGTACCACGGGCGAAGCCGCGGCGGAACGCTAGTGGAATATATTCAAGTACTTTGATATATGTTTGTTCAAACAATGTCAAATTCAAAACATTTGCTATTAACACCTAATTAATCAAAATATGAAATGAATGATAATGCTTTGTCACACTATCACACTAATATTTAAGTTTTTTTTTGTTCGGATGTTTATCCGTCAATCACACTGAAACTGCTACACGGATTTAGATAAAATTTGATATTGGTACAGGGCATGAGCTGAATTGGGTGATAGGATACTTTTTATCTCGATTAAATGCTCCATTGGGATAAAACAGGAATTTTTACATCCGGGCGGAGCCGGGGCGAGCGTCTATTAATTTAATAAATAACTCTCCTTTAGATTAAAATAGCTTTATATAGATGTTAATGAATTAGAAAAAATAACTATCACGTGATTAATGGACGGCCCCTAAGCGAAATCGGATTAGCGACGGAAGTTGAATCACTACATTGTATAAAACAAATTCGCTTTCTCTGTCCCTATGTCCCTTTGTATGTATACTTAAATCTTTAAAACTACGCAACGGATTATGATGGGTTTTATTTTTTTAATAAATAGAGAGGTTCAAAAGGAAGGTTTATATGTATAACATCTATTAAACTACTCCAAATTTAAAGTGCGAAGCCAGGCAAAAACTAGTTTTAAATAAAATAATGTATAATAATATACTCAATCAAACGGAGAACACATTAAAAACGTGAAAAATTTAACATAAAAATGATAATTAAATGCTAGAGTATAAGGTTTAATTTGCCTTATTTAATATTCGTTTTTCAAACCTTCCGTCATTGGATAGAAATTTATTTAAGTAGGAAATTATGTTCAATCTAAAATGTTACTTAAAGCCTTAGCAATAAGCTTGAGCTGTTTTATCAACCGGACCCCTCTTAAATTACTATTTAAATTGGGACAAGTATCTATCCATACAAATTTATAATATTCAACAGTATAACAACATTTCAATTTGCCGCCATAATTCACGTGATGTAAATAAGGATAGATGTGGTATGCTAGAAAGAGACGCATATACGTTTGACGTCAAACTTTCGTAGCGTTATTGACATGCGCATATTGGTGGAAGGTGCTTTGGGATGCTATAGTTAATAAAAGTTCCCGATTTTAGGGAAAAAAATGTGTTTCGAGGATGTTTTATTCTTCATAGTAAATATAATCATTACAAAATTATATATACTGAAGTATTCCCTCATTTGAGTCATTTTTCAATACAGTTGACTTAATGTTCCGTTTTATGATAATTTAGAACGTAAAATATGTAATAATAATTAGTAATTGAAAATTTAAGCGAGTATCGGTCTTATCGCTGTATGCTTTTTGAGTTCGTGTAATCCAAATAAAAGAAATATGTATTGCTTTGGGAATACGATTAATTGGTTTAATTCAAATATAATTTATAATGATATTGTTATTCGTAAAATCCTCGTTTAGCTATTCTTTAAGATGGAAAAAAATACCTACATTTTATGCATCTGGAAAATACTGTTTTATTTAAATAAATTTTATTTAATTTAATCTACCATCTCTGAAGTGAAACTTCTTTAGAATCGTTGTGATTTCAAACCTGATGCAACGGAAAAACGACAGGTAAGA
Source organism: Zerene cesonia (assembly GCF_012273895.1). Lineage (NCBI taxonomy): Eukaryota > Metazoa > Arthropoda > Insecta > Lepidoptera > Pieridae > Zerene > Zerene cesonia. Next base: position 1,645,281 of record NW_024045133.1, on the reverse strand, counting down.
GACGCAAATACAAAAATGTGTAGAATGAAGCCGGCAAAGAGTGAGACAGAAATATACATACTATTTTATATTACTGTAGTTTCACTTCTATCGTGTGTGAATCGCAGACACACCTTTTTTTTAATTAAATATATTATTGACAAAATATTTTATATTATTTATTATATATTTTGTCATTATATACTTTTCTATTTACAGAATGATTGAAAATCGTAACATTGTCTAGTCTTTCTATGTATCTAACTAGCACAAATCAACAATTAAAAGTAGGGTAATTTTCATTCGTAAAGATAGCAACCTCATTCTAGAAAATTCAACGCATACGGCTATCTGATTGGTTCAAATGGCATTCTAGAAAATTCTGCGTTGTTATTCGTAGTCTATATAAGCGCTCCGGCCGCGATGGTTCAAGTTTACGCGTGTCAAACGTCACGTTGTTAGTAAACAATGGTTGCAGTGGGTATCGATCTAGGAACAACGTACTCGTGTGTGGCCGTGTGGAATGATAACAGTGCGGAAGTGATTGTGAATGAACAGGGCAACAGAACCACACCGTCATTTGTCGCGTTCACGCCCCGTGAACGTCTTTTAGGCGAAGCGGCTAAGAGCCAAGCTGCCGCCAATCCCACAAACACAGTCTTCGCCACCAAGCGGCTGATAGGTCGAAGATATGATGACGTGGGCCTGCAGATGGATTTAAGACACTACCCCTTCAAAGTGGCCAACGAGAATGGTAAGCCAAAAATTGTTGTCGAATACAGGGGCAAAAAGAAACTGTTTTCCCCGGAGGAAATAAGTTCTATGGTGCTTTTCAGGATGAAGGAGACGGCCGAGGCGCATTTAGGTAAGAAAGTTGACAAGGCGGTTGTTACGGTTCCAGCTTATTTTACAGATGCGCAGAGGCTGGCCACCAGAATGGCTGGGAGTATTGCAGGTCTCGAAATACTGAGGATAATAAATGAGCCGACGGCGGCCGCTATCGCCTATGGATATGAAGAGGTTTAGAGGAGAACGTAATGTTTTAATTTACGATTTAGGTGGCGGCACTTTTGATGTGTCTGTTCTTACGATAGCCGACGGTTCTGTGTATGAAGTGAAAGCTACAGCCGGCAATTCTAGACTAGGCGGTGAGGATTTCGATAACCGATTAGTCGCGTACTTTGCTGAGGACTTCCGTAAGCGCTTTGGTAAAGAGGTGTGCAAGGATAACAAATGTGTGCGACGTTTGAAATCGGCAGCGGAAAAAGTGAAACTGTGTTTAACCTCAGCTGTGGAAGCTACAGTACAAATTGAAGCATTATACGACGGTGTCGATTATACGAATCGAGTTTCGAGAGCTCTATTCGAGGATTTATGCTCTGATCTCTTCAATGACACCTTGAAGCCCGTGGAGCAAGCTTTAAGAGATGCTCGTATGAAGAAATGTAACATTCATGATATTATCTTAGTCGGAGGCAGCACTCGAATACCAAAGATAAGAAGTATGTTAACGGAATTTTTCGATGGCAGAAACATAACTACCTCGATAAATCCGGAAGAGGCTATAGCGTGTGGAGCAGCCATCCAAGCGGCAATATTATCCGGACAACGCACAAAAAAGATTCAAGATTTACTGCTAGTCGACGTAGTGCCATTGTCTCTGGGAGTAGAAACTGCCAGAGGTATGATGTTTAAAGTGATCGAGAGAAATACGCCCATACCTTGCCACAAAGTACGCGAAATAACTACTTTAGAGGACTACCAGAATGCTATGACTATCGAGGTGTTCGAAGGGGAACGTACAATGACTAGAGACAATAACTTATTGGGTGTTTTCGAGCTGAACAATATCCCACCGGCACCGAGGGGTGTACCTAAAATTGATCTGATTTTCGATGTTGATGCAAACGGGATTTTAACTGTATCAGCGCAAGATAAAAGCACTGGTAACTGCGAGAGAATCGTGATCGAGAACACGCACCGATTCGGACGGAATGAGGTTCACAAGATGATAGCAGACGCCGAGAGATTTCACGAGGAAGACATAGAGAACAAACGCAGATTGGAAGTGCGCAACCAATTGGAGACGTACATTTACAACGTCAAGCAAACTGTGGTTGAAAATTTGGAGCGTGTGAGTGGCAATGATTGCGCAACCATGATGGGGGAATGCAAGGAGGCCATTGCATGGCTCGAAGATAACATGGACTGTCTTAGAGAAGAGTATGAGAGGAAAATGTCGGAATTATTGCGTCGATGGTCGTGTAGAATAAGTAAACTGAGTCATTGCTGGGGTCACAGAGCGAAACGGCAGCGGAGCGAGACAGAGCGAAGCGTTGAAATGACTGGCGAATCGACTACCATAACAGAAGTTGACGATGGTCATTAATTGAATGAAATCAGTGTGGTAAGTCGCTTTTTTGTACTTTTTTGCTTTTACACATTGTGCTAAAATAACGCTTTATCCTTAGTTATAACCATTGCCTTTGTATTCTGATATCTAAGAAGATAAAATTGGTTTTCTTTCCAGCGGAATCACGAATTCAAAACTAACGAGTCAATTGGCGATATACAATTAAAATAAGGACCATTTTTGAATTTAACATTTGTGTATATGTGCTTTTTATAGAGTTGATTATAATATTTTTAACAGCGTCTTGCCAGCTTCTGAAGTATGGAAAGTGTAAGACTACATTTGCTTTATGTCAATGTACTTGTTGTTAGTGTTAAGAGTTTTTACAGGCAGATTCAATATCATACATCTATTAAGAATAGCTATAGAATTTTGTGTGATACTCGTCTATGAAAGCAACGCTATCTATTAAAAACCCTTTTAACTTTTATGCAATATCCGTATCCGTATCATGTCCGTATCCCGTAGGAATATCGGGATAAAAAGTTGCCTATATGTTATTCCAGTTGTCCAGCTGTCTACGTAACAAATTTCATTGCAATCGGTTCAGTAGTTTTTGCGTGGAAGAGCAACAAACGCACACACACCCTTACAAACTTTCGCATTTATAATATTAGCAGGATAGGATTTTATACGCATACCATGAATGTCTGTAGTTACTAGTTAGTATTATCCAGCATATTGTTATTTTTTATCTGTTTTACAATATATAGATTAGCTGATTCACAATAGTTGCATAGAATAATACCATAGAGAGATATTGTCTCTGACCATTGATACAACGGACATTTCTCAATTTTGCCATTTATGTAGAAGAAAGTGAATAAATAAAAAAGCCGCTATCTCTCTACGCAAATGTCTTATATGCAAAATAAATAATTTTATTGATGTTTATAAAAAACTTCATTTTTATTAAACTACCCTAACTAAACTTATAATAAACAATCAAGATCACCTTAAAACAACGGTGAAGGTCTCCTCTAGGGTATTCCAGTATGCTCTATTTTACGCTTGCTTGCGATAGCCCTTTAACTGACTTGACAACGAAAGGAGGAGGTTTTTAATTCGACTGTCTTTCTTGTGTTTGTTGCCTCGTAACTTTTTATTGGGTGAACCGATTTTTAAGATTCTTCATTGTTTGAAAGCTGGTACCTCCCGTGTGGTGTGACTGAGGACCGTTTAGTTCTGAGAACTTTAAGGCATTGTAGTTTTTGTTTAAAATAAATTTTGTTTTCGTTATGTCACCTGCCCAACGACCTCTTAGGCTATTTAACCATCATTGCATAGTATTAAACAAAGTCGCTTCATCTGTCCCTATGTCCCTGTGTATGCTTAAATCTTTAAAACTACGCAACGGATTTTGATGTTTTTTTTTTTAATAGATAGAGCGATTCAAGAGGAAGGTTTATATGTATGGTAAAATATATTAAACTACTGTGAATTACGCGTGCGAAGCCGCGGGCAAAAGCTAATGTCTTCTAAATTACTAACTTGGCATTGACATTCAACTTACAATATAAACAATAATAATGTATGTTGTTATAAGGTCAGATTCTATTGAAGTTCTATTGAAGCCCGTGGTATAAACCAATAGCACTCAATAAAATAATTTATGAAAAGGTCCAGTACGTTCCGAGATTAACGCGTTCAAACAAACTCCTCAGTTTTCTATCTATTATTATATTATACCGAAGTATAGATTCTAGATTTGTTATAACGAAACAAGAATTAATGAAACTTCTGTGTATATATAGATGGCGTTGTATACATTTTTATTGCTTTTGTAGTATGTAGGGAAATAGGATCTGCCTGTTACTTCCTGAGTTTGTCTACCTCATTTTGATTTTGATAATATGTATAAGTGAGTAAGTTTGTAATATTTGAGACTATTGACAATAAATCGTTCTCTGTCTTGCTTTTTTTTTATTTATTTAACCCTTTCCTACTGCGCGTTGCAACCACAGGTGTGTATAATATATATTTTAAAACTATAGATCTTGAATAATAGGTTAAATACTTATATAATTCCTTTCCTATACTTATTCCCTTCCCATACCTTTGTCCTTACCTTCCATCTCATCAATCCTTTCGTAATATCTATCCAATTTGAAGTCGCCGATCCATATGTAGAGGTGTAAAGTCTGCCATCGACCTTACGCCTCTCCAAATGTCCATGGGCGTTGGTAGCGCTTACTATCAAGTGACCCACCAGTTACTTTGCCGAAAGTGACATAAAAAAAATGGTTATTTTAAACGAGTTATTGCATACATACCATTGCGTAATAAACTCTTCAATATGTAGTCGTAAAAAGACTTTACAAAAATTATAGTATTTTCTTGTGTATGTTTTTATGAGAGTATTGTAGAAAATTTAGAAATTAAAGACTTTTTAACGGATGTTAAACGCGATTTATTCATTATATTACTATCCGTCACGTGGTCACGGGAAGACTGTCAGTCAGTCAGTCTCCCCGTGACTCGCTCGCTGTAAAGTGTTCGAAACGTCGGGTTAATAATATAATGAATAAATCGCGTTTAAAATCCGATAAAAAGTCCTTAATTTCTAGACTTAACATTAAATAAATAATTCATCGCATTATTTTACATCTTAATAACTCAAATAATAAATATATATTATTTTCATTAAAATTAAAATTTTATAAACTTAAATTGGTTCATATTTATGCCTATGAAATTTTATTTTACACAAACTCATTCGTAATACACACATTTCGCGATTCCTACATCACACATACATGGATTACAAACGGTTGCCTTCAGAAAATAGATGTAAACATTATTTATCAACAATTTTAATACGGTGTCTCTATTTAAAACTAGCCGCGTGGATTGACCCGCGATTAAAACAAAATAAACGATAGCCTAATAATTACACAAATAAATAAACAGTGATTTACATTGGTAAAATAATTTTTAAAATCGTTAGGTACAGTAGATCATCAGTTCCGCGTAGACACAGTTAATCTTCAAAAAATAACCAGAAGAGAAACCAGAGTAAATTACTGTACTTTGACCAGAAATTTCATAATGAGTAGTTTATTTAACATTAACACACAAATGTGAATCTTCCCCAAACATTTAAGTTACTCTGCATTTACTTCAAATAACTTCTTAAGTACACAAGCACATAACTTAAAGAACACGATATCATCAAGTGTCATACAGAACTTCACTGAAATACGTATGGATAATTGTGAATTGATCTGAATGTATAAAAATATATGCAAAAATTAATGACAATTGATATATATAAAAAACCCAAGACCACACTCAACGGATTAAAACCGTCGGTATAAAATGAGCGAAACATTCGAATTGTACTCTCAAATACTCTCGTGCCACTCACGTCTAGCTTCAGTTTTGTAAAAACAACCAAACTTTTCGCTCCGAAGCTAGCCGCATTACGCTGCGCAGAACACAAAATGTCACACAGGTATCAGCGGGACATACGCGGTACGTGGAGGCGACTGTACCATGCGTAAGTTCGTACCGACGGCTAGATTCATACCGGTTTTTTTACATTCATTACCGATTCAGATTGACGAGCACTGTAAGTCGCGTATAGTTGAATTTGAAAAACTATACGCTGAAAACATAACTGTTGTTTCGTAGATAAAATTGGTGAGTGTTTAGCAACATTCAGTAGATGAACTTTAGTATGACACATCTTTATGATGCTTTTATCATCTTGGATGTTTCATCACCAATCAAAATCATAATAGTCCAAAGCCAGTCATCTCTTTAATCCTGCTTCATATTTGATCGTTTACTAGTTACGTTTACGTTTTGTATGTGGTAGTCGAGCACGCTTCGGCACGAATTGGGCCAGCTCGCACCGGGAAAGTACCACACCCTCACAGAAGACCGGCGTGAAATAGCATTCTGCTGTGTTTCGTTCGGTGAGTGGGGAGCTGGTGGCCCATATCCTTTTCCTTACCCTTCCCAGTCCTTTCCTTTATTCCTCTCGCCAAACCTTCCTTAATCTCTTCCCAAAAAGTCGGCAATCCATTTGTAGAGGCGTAAGGTTTGCAATGGCCCTTATGTCTCTAAAACTGTTCATGGGCGGTGGTAGCGCTTACCATCAGGCGACCCACCAGCTCCATTGCCGACTGTGACATAAAAAAAAAAAAAAAAAAACTATTTACAATTTTCCACAATTTCCCAGAATTTCGGCGTCCTAGAACTGTTTCGCGGCGGGCAACACCGGCAGCACGCAGCCATGATGGTAATGGCGATGCTGGGCTTCTACTTCGAAGTTTCCCGCCATGACAGGGATCGATACATTCGCGTGCATAATCGGCACATACGACCAGGTAAATAATATAATAAATGATAATTGTAAATATTACAAATTTTGACAATTTTTTTGATAAGAAGATTTGATTAGACAAGAAAGCGGTTTTGGTTTTTTGATGAAATTGATTATTCATATATATCTAAAACAATATAAAACTTAAAAAAACAGATTCATCAAGAGAAAACAATTCAAACTACAACTTAAACTGGCTTTCACCCGTAGCTTCGCCCGCGTAAACAATATAAATGTTCATGTTAAAAACTTTTCATCCCATTTAATCTCCACGAGGGAAGAATTTATCAAAAATTATTTCTTAACGGATGCCTACATCTCAGTGGCCATGCCAAATTTCAGCCCGATCGGTCTAGTAGCTTGGGCAGTCGTTTACGTTTATAGTTTATACACAAACTGAATTTAAATAAAACAGACAAACTGCATCATTTCGAGAAGATTCGAGAAGACGCCACGCTACCGCTGCCATACGACTACGCAAGCGCGACGCACCCGGCCTGGCAGTTCTGGAGGAAGCTGGGGAAAAAGGGTATTTCCACGGTCGCCACTTATAAGGACTTGGTAAGGGAATTTCTTTCATACTCTAGCATATTTAAATTTTTCTTCATTCAAGTGTATGTGTAATATTGAATTTTAATACTAGGCAGGGATGTGTACATATTATGTTAATAAATAGATTAATTTATTTGAATCTATACTTATACTAGAATAATATAAAGCTGGAATATATATGACTGGCTTTCCGCCTATTAGCGAATTAGGTTGCTCTGCTCCAAATTTCATCCAAATCGGATCAGTGCTTTAGACGTGATGAAGACAAACAGACAGATATAGTTACTTTCGAATTTATAATATTAGTGGGTTTCGTTTTTTGTGCCATCCCGTTAGCTTCGTACATTTCCTTTCCTACCAGGTTGGCTGGTAGAAATTGCTATGTTACAATAAAGGGGACACTTGTGTTAAATTTAATATATTTAATTACTAGCTGTGCCTCGCGGTTTCATTCGCGTAAGTCCATATCCCGTAGGAATATCAGGATAAAAGTTGCCTATATATTATTCCAGTTGTCCAGCTGTCTACGTACCAAAATTCATTGCAATCAGTTAGGATTGTAGGATTAGTGTTTAATGAGCCGGTATAGATTTACTCTTCTTCGTGTTATAAATAAACTAGCATTCACCCTGCATCCTCACCCACTTAGTCAAACGAAATTCAAATAATGAGTATACTGAGAAATTTTATGAAAGAATAGAAAAAATTTGATCACGAGGCAGGATTCGAACCTGCGTTTCTTGCCTAACCGTAGCAACGCCTAGCCTCTCGGCCACCCGTGATCCCGCCACAGTAATCGAATATGTTCTACTTTGACCTTAAGCCTCTTCAAATGTTTATGAGCGGTAGTAGCGCTTACCATCAGGCGGACCACCAGCTTAGCTACCTCGCTATGAAATAACAAAATACCGTTTTCAGGACCCAGATGGCGGTATAATGAAGATGCTGGGCCAGCACAGTGAACTACTCTCCAAGCACGATCTCGTTAAAATAAACAGTGTGTACGGAATCCGTTGTTTTCGGAGCCAGCGTAGGATGAAGATTCGGGGGGACGTTTTTAAATAAATAAATTTAATTCTTGTGGTGTTTTATTGTAAAAGCTTGACAGAGTCATTTGTTAGCAGATGGGACCAATTTTAAGTTCTAATCTAATTCTAATCTCGTATTATAAAGCATTTGTTTTTGTACGTATATTTTTAGTGTTTTGGGCAGATTTCAGAAATTCTTTCATAATTAGAAAGCTGCGTATTCGCTAAGTCACATAAGCAATATATTATATATACGTTCGTTTGATTTATAAACATGAAATGTTTTTTTTTTGGATTAGCGGGCAACCGAGCTGGTCATAAATATAAAGAGTAAATAGCAGCACAGATAACATAATGGCTGTAGATGCGCTTCCCGCTTTGTGGGGTCAGGGATAAGGAAAAGATTGACGGCGGGCATAAAGGCATGGACTGGTAAAGGTGATTAGAGCTATTGTACTCAAGTCAAAAAGCAATTCAAAGTCGTCATTATATAGACGTTTTGTTTGCTTTGTTTTTTATTAATAGATATTTTTTTTTAATATTCTTTTTATCTTCCTTTTTTCATTCGTATAAAAAATAAACATAAAACATGTGGTCTCACACATTGCCATGTATATCAAAAAAAAAAAAAACCAACTTAAACACATAGTTCGAAATTCCGTTTTGTCAGGCTAATATCACTCTTGCTGATAACATCATAGATGCTTACATCCTGCGAATAACGACGCCTTTGCATCACACACTTATCCGTGTATATTATCACACTGACAGCTGAAAAACGTGTACGTTAAATAAAAAAAAAAATTAGATAGGTACATAGAGAATGCGGCAATCGATGTTACCTGTTGTAAAAAAATTGAGCTGAGGTTATACAAAAGGTTTTTAAATTTGGTGTTGAGACATTATTTTCTATAAATTTTTAATTCCTATTTAGGCATATATAAAATAATAGTAGTCCTTTTATATTCGTAAATTGATTATCTCTATTCTAAATCAACAATAGACATTATTAAGAAAAAAAATTAAATAATTATAAAAGTTACCGGGTCTTTCCACAGCTAGCGGTGTTGTTCTTTCAATTTTATGCTCTTGTTTCCAATGGAAAAACATTTTCTTAATTATTGCCATTACTAATGCTATCATAAAAATGCTTATTCCAAATAAAATTGTATATAATGCCATTCATCAGAGCGCCAAATTTTAGGAGTTTAATAAAATTAAAAAATGTAAACAAAATTATTATAGTAAATATTATTATCAATGACTTTGTCAAAATCTGTAATGACTTTAAAATTTAAGTTGGTCAAGAATATCTCAAAATTATAAAAAAAAGGTTTGACACAATTATGTAGGATTTTTTTTCTTTAATCTGTGCGCGAGAATTGTATTAACCGCGAAATCAAAGTAACGAATCATTTTCTGATTTAAATATATTTTTTATAATTCTAGTTGAAATGTTTTTATTAGGATATTGATATAAAAACACATTAAAATGGACGACGATTACGGTACTTGAAATACATACAATTAGAATAGTTGTCAATAATTGTAATAACCTTTTTGAATTTAACATTTCACTTTTATGTCTTATTATTTATTTCAGTAACACATATGTTACAAAAGTATCGATTAGCGGTAGCACTGGCTGTTTTACGAAATAAACCACATAATATAAGCGTAGAAAATTATATAGCTGAGTTACAATGTAAAATACGAGAATCAGAGTTGGATGAAACTTCATCAAATACAACCGTCTATGAAGAAGATTTTAACTTGAGCGATGGTGTAAAAGTTTCGGTTGATTTAAATGAAGAAAATTCCAATAACAGTATAACAATATTACAAAATTACGATTTCGTTGGTTTTGAGAATGAAGACCACAATTCGTTAGCAGATGTATTGCAAATAATAGATAATGAGAATAGAGAAAATCTGGAAAATTCGGTATGTTTTTAATCAAATATTGTATTGTTTTTATTATGTATAGGTATGTGAATGAAAGGTTTCTTATTTATTAAATAACTCGTGTTATTGCAGTAAATAAGAAAATTCTTTATGATTTTAGTATTACCCATTTTGTGTAGGTTCTATAACTTTGTGAAAGATAGTGATTTCTTGTGTTTGATTGATTTTACGCGAGTGAACGCGAGTTTGTGAAAAATTTCAATCTATATATCGTACCTATTAATTTCCAATTTCTATTACTTATTTCATTTACCAAACACAGCTATGAGAATATGTCGAATGTTATCAGTATCGTTTAAGCAATTTAGTATTATAGACGTATTAATTCACTATGTTATAAGTGTTTATATTAAGGTCTATTAATTAAAATGTGTATACATATTACCAGTATTACAAAACCGGCTTTATATGTCAGGGATCACACGGATGGCACTAGGTTTCAAATAAAAAAGGTTCATCAAAATTGGTTCACACAGTCAAAAGTTCTGTAGTTTAAGAAAGTTTCTGTCTCCTTGTTTTTATAGTCGGTTGAACGATACTTTGAGGCGTTAGTCCTGCTAATCCTACTAATATTATAAATGCGAAAGTTTGTGAGGACGGATGTATGTGTATGTTTATTACTCTTTCGCGCAGAAACTACTGAACCGATTGCAATGGAATTTGGTACGTAGATAGCTGGACAACTGGATTACCACATAGGCAACTTTTTATCTTACGAGGGTGAAATCGCGGGGCGCAGCTCGTAGGTAATAAAGATATTCCTGGAGTATTATATTAGCTGTAGAGGTAGGCATTCAGCATCATGGACGTTTACGAACTTTAGTATATTACGTCTATGATCTTAATAGTTGAAACATTCTTTATTCCTCACAGACTGCAAAAGAAACATCAACACCGAATCTGTCACAAATAAATGTTCTAGAACATAACATAGACAATCAAACCGCGAACGAAATAAATTCAAAAATCAATACTGATACCGGCATAGAATATTCTAACTTCAATAATGATAACATAAAAGCGACGGTACAATGCAATTTACAAAAAGATATGTCATTTATGGCAACACGAAATATGCTAGACACAGATAAAACACAGTCTACACAAGCAGTTATTAAAGATTCCAATATATTTGACTCACAAGAAACGGAAATATATACACTACATTTTCCTGAAAGTAACACTCATATAAGCCAGAGCCAAGACAACCTTATTATAACTAAAAACTGCTTAATTAATAAACAAAGACAACACATAACTCAGAATCTCAATAATAAAATAAATTTCTCCATAAACACTGATGCAAATCAGATAATAGATGACGTAGAAGCAAAATCTAAAGTAATTAATATTATGAATGAAGAAATAAGACATAACATTGAGGAAAATCACGATTCGCAAAGTATTCAGGGGCATTTAAGGAAGAAAGTGAAACCTATTCAATACACTGATACTTTAAACATAGAACAAGTTAACACCAATGAGAACGCTGCAACAAATATATTGTCTAATACAGAAAAACTTTATATTGATATACACCAAAGATTTAATGGCATATTTAGCCAAGACAGTCAACTATTCAGTCTATCTAGTCAAGAGTCTACTATACATAGAGAAAAAATACAAAACGAATCGGAAAATTTAAGTCTAGGAAACTCAAAGGAAAAAAAATCATTAGAAAATAACGCATCATTAGATTTTGGATTTTTAAACACGTCACTTAATTCATCCGCATACAAAATACATAATTCCAATCAATCTAGAAAACGTATTTACCCCGATTTAAGTCAGAATAGTTCTCAAAGTGAACTGTCAAATTTGAATTCAAAATCAAATTCAAGAACTATGCATTCAAATCAAAATTATCCCGATTCACTATTTGGTGTGAACAGTATGGATTCATTAAATGAAGACAGTCATATAAACGTAGATAATATTTACGAATTTAATAAACTACACAGTAATAATGACGTAATATCTACAGAATTGCATTTAGATGATAACATGGGAAATATTTCGAATCTTGAAGATTCTAGAAAAGTTAATGATATAGTAATAGATGCGGAAACGAAAAAAGTTAATAGCATTCAAAATTGCAATAAACTTTCTAATACAAGAGATACAACACCTATACAAACAAATAGTCATTTAGAAAAACAAATATGTTCAGAAAATAACAATTCATTAAATAATGCTATTTATAACAAACTACAACATAAAATATCTGATACTGATCCATTTAATTACAAAGATAGACACTATCAACATACAGGAATACAAAACGAAATAAATATAGTTAAAGAAAACGAACAAATAAATGAAAGACCTACAGTAAATGAAAGAACGACCTGCTTCGAATTAGATAGCGATACAGACGTTATGAAAGACCTATCTGAATCACAAGCAGAAATAATTCCGTTTAAAGTTATGGAGGAGTTGAATAAAATAAAAAATTATTTAAATAGAAGAAATAGATTTAATAGTGAGAGTCACGGAACAGATTCGGGATATAAAAGTAACTCTAGAGAATCTTATCATAATGGTAATGATAAAATTGAAATCGATTTTAGAAAAAGTAAAAAGGGAAGTCCCGTGTCCCCTTCTGGGGTATGGGGCAGATGACATACATCTGTTTCACTGATCGATTTTCTTTATGGACAAGTAGGTGATCAGCCTTCTGTGTCCTGTCAGACCGAGACATTTTTTTTATTGTCCCCACCGAGAATCGAACCCAGGACCTCTCGTTTTTACGCTCACGCGTTTACCACTGTATCAAGGAGTCGATTTTAGGATATAAATATATTTTTTTTTGTATTTTTTCTTTCATAAAATGTATGTATCTTTTCTACAAAAAAGGTAGGGGTGCTACTCCAGTTTCTAAAATTTAACCAGCTGACAACTGTCGAATAGACAAGGAATCTATTAGTTGAAAACCCAAAAAAGTATTGCAACAAGCTCCTTCGTTTTTTGAAAAGTCGATTGAAAAAAAATACAGTCGACTAGTAAATATGTCTTAAACTAATTTTGTAATTCTACAAATTAAATGCAATTTATGAACATTTGAGAGAACTTTACAATACCTTTGCCCGCGGCTTCGCATGCGTTAAATTCGGCATAGTTTAAAATATTTTATTATTCATATAAACCCTCCTCTTGTATCTCTCTATCTTTAAAAAAAATCCCCAAGAATTATGTGTGTAGTTTTAAAGATCCAAGCATACATACACACATATGGAACACACGCGAGAAGCGACCACTTTATAGTATGTAGTGATAAAAAATTGGATTCTATCTCCCATTTAAAGCAAAGTTTCCTGTAACGAAGATTTCCAATTATATTGTTTTTTTTTTCTCGTTAATTCCGTGGGTTTTCAACTGTTTGTGAAGTGAACGTAACTCTTAAAATATATAAATAATAGTAAAATGCACCCCACGCTTTTTACTCTGAATTGAATTTATGTTGTTATAACTTAAATTCTATTATATTTTTGTTTTGAGGTGATTCATTATGATCGATTGTTTCATCTGCAACTATAGTTACATTAAACTCTTTGCCATCGAAAATTATTATCTAGTTTTTAGTTCAATTTGCAATAAAAGCATGTTTTTTTAGTTTTTCAAACTATATATTTTATAGAATCCCATAGAATCTGGTTTGGCACCTCCCTCCCCCCCACCCTCCACGTCTATGACCTTTTTGTAGAAAACAACTATTTCTAATATTTTATTCATGTGACATATTTATTTCTATTTCTTTTCATATAGCGTCGCAATCTAGTCTATGGTTGAATCAATCAGCGCATTGTCTTTTTACGTACCTTTCCCAATGCCCTTTACTTGTTTCTACAATGGAAATTAACTATGAAATAGCGAAGGTAAATATATGTATTTTCTTCTGATAAATCATTAAATTGCAAATTCTATTTGTTTTTGAGAAATACGTGTTTGTTAATAGATATTTAAATTTGGCGCCAAAACACCATTTTAATTTTCTTTCTCGAAGGACTTGTGACACAGTCACCATTGATAATATATTTTCTTATTATACATGTAAGCCTTCCTCTCGAATATCTCATTCTATTTAAAAACATTCAACAAGCAAAGAGTAAATATATAATAAAATTAATGTTACAAGAAGTTAATATTGAATGATCAATCTAAAGAATAGTAAAGTTTATTTAGTTTTATATCATTGAAATGCTTGATTAATGAGAAATTTTGAAAGAATAGAAAAAAATTGATCACGAGACCAGAAAATTGTTTCGAACCCACATCTTTTTGCCAAACCGTAGCAACCCCTCGAGGCCACCCATGATCCCGGGTTAGCAATCGAATTTCTTCTACTCTGTCGGTTTTATGTATATATAGTAAAGTATAAAATTATTCTAGGCTTTAGGTATTTTAATAGACAGACTACACGACGACGAGAAATATCCGTCATTTCTTGATGAAATGCTTGAATTTATCGATCGACTGCTTCTTAATGTTTATAATGGCGATTTTAGTGATGTTTTGGTATGTTGTATGTTTTATTCTATTTATTGACTGACTTGACGTGTTTTCTGATTTGCTTTTAACTGATTTTTACTTGGAGGTTATTATATTTCTTTGTGAAATAAGTAGGTACGCAATAAGAGGCACGATTATCCTAACAATTCGTTAATATTTCTCAGTTTCTAAAAAATGACGAGAGCGTCGATCGTCTGATTCTACTAAATAAATCGCAGAACATAATAAAATTTACAATCGAAAAAATTACGAAAGTTCTAGAAAATTTCCATGAACGATTGGAAAGGGGCAGCCATGTTGAATTGGAAAATATAAATAACGCTGAAAATTTGTGCTTTGTGTTCCATTTATTGGAGGTGATTTTTGAAAAATCTTCATTTATTAAGTATTATTATTATTTATTTTTAATTTTTCTTTTCTCCATACAGTACAGTACAGAAATTCATCAACCTAAACTACTAAATCTTACTAATATTGTAAATGCGAAGTTTGTAAGGATGTATGCGTGTTTGTTGCTATTTCACGCAAAGACTACTGTACCGATTGCAAGGAATTTTGGTATGTAGACAGCTGGACAAATGGAATAACATATAGGCAACTTTTTATCTCGATATTCCTACAGGATATGGACTTACGCGGGTGAAACCGCGGGGCGCGTTATATATATTTCCTTCAAAACTTTTGATTAGAATTTTACTAACTTTGAAGACAGTTTTATGTTTTATTTATCTAAGATATTATATTGATGAGATCAAGTTATTAAACTTTCAACATTAATTATTTATAAAAGAATTAATTTGTAAATTCATTAGTTATACTAGTATAGTATTATATAATTGTGGTTATACGAATTGATAAAATTCATTCATAATTTCACAGATATTATTAAAAAAACACACCACGCAGATGAGTCAAACATCGCAACAGAGTCAAGATGAGAAAATTTTAAAACGTTCCACGCTAACGGAAATATGGCGGAAGAAGTGGAATTTGACTAAAGCAGAAGTGTACCATAAACACGAGCGGCGTGACGTCATCGTCATGTGCAGTGACGTTTTGAATAAAATCATCGTTAGGTCTATGGAAGGGTACAGTTTGGTCGCGTTCGCCGCTCTGCAGTGTTTTAATTTGTTGCAATCTTGAATAAATGATTCAATTAATTCGTAGTTTTATTTTCTTAAAAATAATGCATTATAATTTAATTTTTTAATTTTGTCGATGGATTCGCGTTTTGGGCCAATAATAATATTATTTGAACTGGTACGATTGCATAAAGATAATATAACCGATGCGACCATAGATTTATTTTTCTTCTTTATGTTTGGTATATTTGTACTCTATTAAAAAATTAACGATTTAAACGTATTTTACCTCAGAAAAGGATCGATTTTGTGACGTCATATGTTATAAAAAGTCGCTTTTTCTGTCCCCACGTATATGCTTAAATCTTTTAAAACTACGCAACGGATTTTGATGGGATGTTTTTTTAATATATAGAGTGATTCAAGGAGAAGGTTTATATGTATAAAATATCTATTTAACTACTTCGAATTAACGCGTGCGAAGCCACGGGCAAAAGCTAGTTAAAAATAAAACACAACAATATCACAGATGATTTATTAATACAACGAAGCGAGATGCTCTTCTAGTTTCGCTTTCTCACAGTTCTCTCTGAGATGCCTGTTCAGTTTATTTGTACCCTGAAACACAAGAAAATGATTCACACGTATTGATAAAACAATTACTAGTAAAGTTTTGCCCCAATACGGGCTTCTATTTATTATAAAAAAATATAAGAATCATTGGCTCAAATGGTACAAAATTAAAACTTTTTTTTAATTTAGAACCTAATTTTATATAGATCAGTTCGCTCCATTGCGACTAATATTCTAACTGGTACGAACATTACATAAAGACTAGCTGCTCACCCCGGCGTTACGTGGTACATATATAGCGTATGTCACGCAGTGAACAGCTTTACAATAGTGAAAGAATTTTTAAAATCGATCCAGTTTTAAAAAATTCTATCTAGTCTATCCATTACAAACAAATAAATTAATAAAAAGCCAAATTCTTCCTCTTTATAATATTAGTGTTGATAAAACACAGCCAAATGGTTCGAGATGTTTGTCCATCGTCATATATATCTCTTTTTAGCACTAAACTCTATCGAAAATTGAACGAATCTAATCATTTCATCGAGTAAACAGCATAAAATGTCATATCACGCTCTCTAATTATTTATTTATTTTATTTAACACTTTATTGTGCTGGTATACAAATATACAAATAAACCTTAAATATAAAAACTTACAACTAGACCAGCACAGAAGGCGACCTTATCACTAAAGAGTGATCTCTTCCAGGCAACCCACTGTGTAAAGAAATAGCAAAAAGCAGGAGGTAGATATTAAGTACATAAATATATGTATTAGCTTTGAATATTTAATCTATACATATCTTATATATAAAAATCAATTGCTGTTGGTTAGTCTCGCTAAAACTCGAGAACGGTTGAACGGATTTATCTTATTTTGGTCTTGATATGTCCGTGGAGGTATAGGGAAGGTTTAAAAGGTGAGAACAATAAGGAAAATATGCTGAAACAATATTCTATGGCGTTGCGAAGTTCGCCGGGACCGCTAGTGTATATATATATATGAACACACACACAAGAGCTCACCTTAAAGCTATTCCCGCACAGGTGGCAGACGGCGGTGCGCACGCGCACGTCGCCCGCGTGCGCCCGCGCGTGGCGCGCGAGCGACCGCCGCGACGCGAACGCGCCGCCGCAGCGCGCGCACGCCAGCGGCGCCTGCGCGTGCGCGCGCGCGTGCGCCGCCAGCGCCGCCCGCGACGCGCACGCGCGCGCGCACAGCGGACACTCGAAACTTTAACGGAAAGTTTGTAAGGATGTGTGTGTGTGTGTGTGTGTGTGTTTGTTACTCTTTTACGCAAAAACTACAGAACCGATTGCAATGAAATTTATAACGTAGACAGCTGGACAACTGGAATAACATATAGGCAACTTTTTATCACGATATTCCTACGGGATACGGACTTACGCGGGTGAAAGTGCGGGGGGCAGCTAGTAATGCCATAAGCGGGCAACGCGAGTTTAAAGACACGAGTTATGGCGCAAGAGTTATAAGACATGACTTCGTTTTATATCATAGCGGGCAATTGAGCTGGTGATTCGCCTGATGGTGAGCGACCACCATTGCCCGTGAACAGAGCAGAGGTAGCGCCTCTGCGAATGCACTGCCCTCTCTTAAGAGGTAAGGGATAAGGAAAGGATTGACTGGAAAACAAAATAGCAAGAGGAAATGAACTGGGAAGGTTGTGGACAAGGAATAGGGCGTCCGACTCCCCCCACTCACCGTACGAAACACAGTAAGTAGCGTGCTACTATTTCGCGCCGGTTTCCTGTGGGGGTGTGGTATTTAAAACTGGTTTTAAATTTCGATGGAGTGTAGTCGATATTTCAATAAGGACAGTGTGTTTAATTTCTAGCTTTTAGTGTTATAGTATATGTCACTCGGTGAAGTTGCAGCTTTTCTTCAGTGAAAGAACTTATGAAATCGATCCAGCAGTTTTTGTGTGATAACATTACAAACACACAAAAATACAAAAGTATCCAGTATTTAATATAAGTTTACATGTGTTGTAAAACTTCAAATTTTACAATAAATTATAATAAAAATACATACACCGTAGTCTGATGCGCGAGACTGTTCCTATTATGCGCGAGCAGGCTCTTCCTCGTAGTGAAAACCGCATCGCAACGGGTACAGCAGTAGCGTTCTGTGTTTATTTCGTGCGACTTCTTGTGTTGCGTCAGCGTGTAGGGGCTGCTGTATATTCTGGGGCACTGGTCGCATTGGAACTTTCGCTTTATGTGCTTGCTGAAATCGCATCGATTTCGGTTCAGCTGGTTTGTTTAAACCAAGTAGGTGAGTCATACGAAATGTATCGTGTAAATGGAACGGTGTAACAAAATATTTTGTCAATGTTATAAATGCGAAAATTTTATTGTTAATTTGTTTTTTTGTTGGTTTGTCTCTCTTTCACGTCGCAACGGAGCGATTTTACTTTGTCGGTGAAACATCTCACTATGGGAAAAATATGTTTCACAGTAGAGTTACATAGACAATGCGGGCGGAGCCGCGGGTGGATGGTAGCATTTTAATAAAATAAATATATTTGTTTTAGTATCGGTAAATGTTTTGGAATTTCTTACTATACGAATTTTATAGGATAATCCTACTAATCCTACTAATATTATAATTTTCTACTAATATTATAAATGCGAAAGTTTGTAAGAATGTGTGTGTGTGTTTGTTGCTCTTTCACGCAAAAACTACTGAACCGATTGCAATGAAATTTGGTGCGTAGACAGCTGGACAACTGGAATAACATATAGACAACTTTTAATCCCGATATTCCTACGGGATACGGACTTACGCGGGTGAAACCGCGGGGCGCAGCCTGTGTCATAAATAGCAGAAGTTCAGTCAAGGTCTATGTATGTTTTTTTACAATTAAATTCCGACGCAGTCGGTTAATAGTATACCATATTTGGTATACTTACATCATATGCGTCCTCAGCACTGACTGGTTGGTGAAATGCTCATTGCAAACGGTACAGGAGTGCAGGCGGTTCGATACCTTCGTATGCACTCTCCTTATGTGCTGCTGCAGACCGTTCGCGTCTCTGGAAGGTGAGAACTATTTGTGTGTGGGCACGTCGAGCACGCTTCGGCACGAATTGGGCCAGCTCGCAGCGGGGAAGTACCACACCCGCACAGTAGACCGGCGTGACGCCAGCACTGCTTATAGCTTTGTGGCTTAGATTACAAAGCGAAGAAGACAAGTATAGGTTGGGTGTACATCTATATATATAAAATTCTCGTGTCACAGTTTTCGTTGCCATACTCCTCCGAAACGGCTCGACCGATTCTTATGAAATTTTTTGTGCATATCGGGTATGTTTGAGAATCGGCCAACATCTGTTTTTCATACCCCTAAATGATAAGAGTTAGGCAAAACAGCATTTGCCGGGACAGCTAGTATCTTATACTATTCAGGAACATTTCAACCGAGCATCATAGCTTCTTTCACACACTCACACAGAGAGGGAGAGAGAAAGAGAGGGAGAGAGAGGGAGAGATAGAGAGCGTGAGAGGGGGGGAGAAGGAGATAGAGAAAGAGAGAGAGGGAGATAGGGAAAGATAGAGACATAGAGATAGAGAAAGAGAGACACTTAAACCACACACAGATATCCACAGCATTTTGCGGTCTTACCTAAACAGATTCCCACACTGCGGACAAGCCACACTCTCAGCGGCCTTAGTTTGCACGCAGCCGTGGCCCCGCTTGGCCCTGGGGCCCATTGTGGCCCCGCATATTTGACACCTGTGTAGAGTCCCTGATCAGTTATCTATATCATTAATATTACAAAGCTGAAGATTTTTTCTTTATTCGAACCGCAAGGGACTGGAACATGCTTCCTGAGTCTGTGTTCCCTGACGGATGCAATCTGGGGATCTTCAAAAGTTGAGTGAACAGGTACCTCCTAGGGAAGCGCGCTCCATCTCAGACTACATGTACGCTTACCAGCAGGCGAGATGGTAGTCAAGCGCTTCTCTATCGCACAATAAAAAAATAAAAAAATAAAAATAAAGAGCTTGCTTGTTTGGTTGAACGCACTAATTTCAGGAACTACTGGGCTGATTTGAAAAATTCTTTCAGTGTTAGATAGCCTATTTATTGAGGAAGGCTATAGACTATATATCATCACGCTAAGACCAATAAGAGCAAAGCACTAATGTTTGAAAATCGGGGAAATTTTTTTTTCCTATTAAGAGCTAGCAGGGTTATCCTAAAGTAACTATTCCACACGGACGAAGTCGCGGTCGGAAGCTAGTTAAACTTATAAAGTTACACAAAATTATACATAGTTGTGTGATGAAAAAAAAAAAAGATACATTTAAATTATCAGCGGTTAGCGGCATTAAAACATCATACTATAAAATCTCTGTGGCGCCCTAGAGAAAGACAAACAAACGGACACACTGTTGCGTATGATATATTGGTAAGTAAGGAATATTTTAAATGCTGGTAAAGCTGTGACTACCTACGATTTTGATACATAAGTACTAATGTATTGGTGTTCAATTATGTATCAATTATCAATCAATCAATTTTAATTATGTATCAAGTTTCTTTAAATAATCGTATACGAGCAATTCTTGAGTATATATACATATATTCGAAAGATTTCAATTTATATATATATAAATAATTGGAATCTCGAAATCGGCTCCAACGATTTTCATGAAATTTAGTATATAGGGGGTTTCGGGGGCGATAAATCGATCTAGCTAGGAATCTTTTTTAGAAAATGTCACATTCGTGTTTTATCGACTTAAACTTACTTTTTTAACAAACAGGAGGCGTTTGAGTAGTCCCAATTTATTATTTCTGACATCTATTGGCGAATAATAATACCATAAATGCGAAAGTTTGTGAGGATGGATGCATATGTATGTGTGCGTCTGTTACTCTTTTACGCAAAAACTACTGAACCGAATGCAATAAATTTGCTACGTAGACAGCTGGACAACTGGAATAACATATAGGCAACTTTTTATCCCGATATTCTTACGGGATACGGACTTGCGCGGGTGAAACCGCGGGGCGCAGTTAGTAAATAAATAAATATTGGACAGCATAATGTTCCCATAGGAACAGAGGGTAGTTTCAAAATACTTCTCACAAATTAATTTGTGACATTGTTGGACGTAACCTCTGGATCTACCGAGCCGATATTAAAACTTCTTAAACCAATAGAATATAGACGTTATCTGTGAGAGTCATAAGCTATATTTTACTTTGTTTATATCTCGTATCAACCCGGGCAGCGCCGGGATGACCGGCTAGTATATAATTATTTTTACCAAAACACGCAAATCGTCAGAACTAACCTGAACTAAACGAGACCTTGCGACAAGTAACAACCATTCAATATAAATGGATTCTTCAAAATCGGCTCACCCACTAAAAAGCAATAAGCTAACAAACACAAAATAAATACAATTACGAATTGACATCCTGCTACACTTTAAATTCGTTTAAAATATAGATAAAAAATACACCCTGCTACCATTTTAAAGTCGTTTAAAATATAGATAAAAAATACACCCTGCTTCCATTTTAAATTCGTTTAAAATATAGATAAAAAATACACCCTGCTACCATTTTAAATTCGTTTAAAATATAGATAAAAAAGACACCCTGCTACATTTTTAAAGTCGTTTAAAATATAGATAAAAAATACACCCTGCTACATTTTTAAAGTCGTTTAAAATATAGATAAAAAAGACACCCTGCTACATTTTTAAAGTCGTTTAAAATATAGATAAAAAAGACACCCTGCTAACTTTTTAATGTCGTTTAAAATATAGACAAAAAAAAAAACATATACCCATCGACTTTTCATAGATGAAGAAAAATGTAGATAATATAGAACCTGTAGAGGTCCGTATGCGAGGCGACGTGCGTGCGCAGGAGTGCGTGCGTCGCGAAGCGCAGCGTGCACGTGTCGCAACGATACTCGCCGTTTGACTGGAAACGTGAGTAAATAAACATTTAATTTAAATAAGTTAATATAATTAAAATCATAAAGTTTGTGGTAGTCGAGCACGCTACGGCTCACCCACTAAAAAGCAATAAGGTAACAAACACAATAAACATACAGTTACGAATTAGCGAATTGGGCCAGCTCGCACCGGGGAAGTACCACACCCCCACAGGAGACCGGCGTGAAATAGCATAATGCTGTGTTTCGTTCGGTGAGTGGGGGAGCCGGAGGCCCATATCCCTTTCCTTACCATTCCTATTCCTGTCCTACATTCCTCTAATCAATCCTTTCCTAATCCCTTTCCAATTTTAAGTCGGCAATCCATTTGTAGAGGCGTAAGGTCTGCAAACGACCTCACGACTCTCCAAATGTTCATGGGCGATCACTTAACATCAGGCAACCCACCAGCTCCATTGCCGAAGGTGACATAAAAAAAAATCACACACATATTATAAACTAGCTGCGTCGTCCTACTATCCTATTCTATCCTATCCTACTTAATATTATAAATGCGAAAGTTTGTAAGGATGTGTGTGTGTTTGTTGCTTTTTCACGCAAAAACTACTCAACCGATTGCAATAAAATTTGGTACGTAGATAGCTGAACAACTAGAAACATATAGGCAACTTTTTATCTCGATATTCCTACGAGATATGGACTTACGCGGGTGAAACCGCGGGGCGCAGCTAGTATCATTGTAATAGAGAAAATTTGTAGCATGTCTCCAAGGATCTCCCAACCCACACTTGGCCGGGGTGGTAGATGGGATGGATCCTAATGGGAGGCCCGTGTCCCAGCAGTGGGAACATAATATATGGGCTGATAATAGTGCAATGGTAGTTTTAATTGGGAAACATATGCACAATAAATTCTATAGTTAAAGAAACTTTGACCTTGTATTTATTTATTCAATTGTTCCATAGACGCTTAAATAGCAAGAGTTCATTCGAAATTTCTAGTAAATTTTTTTCAATTAAATTTTCTTTGCAATACATGTACATGTATAAAATATATGCTAATTTCTAACTACCGCCCATCGCCTCCGTGGCGCAATCGGCTAGCGCGTTCGGCTGTTAACCGAAAGGTTGGTGGTTCGAGCCCACCCGGGGGCGTAATAACTATTTTATTATATTTTTTTACAATATTCAACATTATAATATAATTCGCTTGAGTAAATATAAACTAGGAAATAAATTAATTATCCACTCCACACTGGTAATTTTTAAAAATGATTCGTAAAAAAAAAATTATATTTATTTTATAATTTCTTTCACGCTAATATAGCTGGATTCATTGTTGTTAATATGGGATTTATGTATCTTGTAGGAATATCGGGATAAAAAGTTGCCTATATGTTATTCCAGTTGTCCAGCTGTCTATGTACCAATCAAATTAAATTGCATTTGGTTCAGTAGTTTTTGCGTGAAAGATCAACAAACGCACACACATCCTTACAAACTTTCGCATTTATAATATTAGGTAGGATGTCACCCAGTGAACTTGCCGGTTTCCAGTGGTGAAAGAATTTTTGAAATCGGTCCAGTAGCTTTTGCCTAAAAAACATCACAAACACACAAAAATACAAGTCTTCTCTTTATAATACTAGTGCATATCACTTACCACCAGATCAGTTACCTGCTACGACATAAAACACTATTTTTTAACGGAACCCTTTGTGACGCGAGGCCAACTAGCCTTGACCGACCTTTTATTTACATATTTACTTGTAACTATTAATTAGATTTTAGCCTAAGGTTACTCACCTCTTCGTGCCTCATCATATGCGCTTGATAGGTATCCTTAAATAGAAATCCTAAGGCACAATTGTAGCACTTAAACTCCGCCTCTATGTACTTCCTACTCTTTCGATTTCTCTCCAACTCTGCTCTCTGCTCCTCTAGACTCCGCACGATCTTCTTGAAGCCTTTCCTCTTCGACTTTTTCTTCTTCACTTTTTTATCTTCTATGCTTAATTCATTTATATTCTCTTCTGTATCGAGTTCATTCGTATTAACCTCAGCATTTGTTTCATTTGCTTCATCTATTGTAGGTGCATTTCGATCATTTGTTTTTTCATCATCATCATCAGGATAATTTATATCATTCGTATCATAATTATCCGACTTATCATCATCTGTATTAATTATAAGTCTGTCTTCACTTTCGTCTTCATAAAGTTCTGTCACTAAATCATTATTAACTTCATCTTTGACTGTTACATCATCATTTTTTATTGCACCAACATTATTTATCATTTCATTATTTTCGCATTTAGTACAATCCATATCGTGAATTTCATCGTTATCATTTTTACAATCATTATTGCTATTAGCTTTGTCTGTGTGCGTGAAATGTTCATATCTAAATTCGTTATTAATCTTAACGTTCGTATGCAATTTCTCATCATTATTCAGACACATGTTATTATCATTTGTATAATTGTAATGATCTGGAACATTCTCCGTTTTGTTGACGTCATATTGTTTATCATTAAAGTCATATTCATTGTTGATACCGATATAATGATTTTCGTTAAAGTGATTTTCATTAAAATCATTATTATATTCGTATTGATACTGTTTCACTTGATACTGATCGCAATCTTCCGGGCATAATATGTTAATTTCTATGTCGCTTCGGTGCAGATTTATAGTGCCTTTTTCGCTGAAAATCAGTAATATACAATTAAATTTACTGTACTGATTCAAAAATCATATCACGAAGTCGTTCTATTGCGACGTGAAATAAAAACACATGAACACACTTTCATATTAATGACATTAGTAATGATTGAGAGAAAAATACAGCTTTGCACCCACAACTATGCCTGCATTAAATTCATTTTATTACTCAACAGACATTTACCACAACCCTCATAGGAGGCCTGAGTCCCAGCAGTGGAAACATATATGGACAGTAGTCCATCATCAGTAGATGATGAAGATGATGATGAGACATTTCCCCATATGTATTTCCAATCCTTACTTCACCACATTCATGCTGAGTTTTTCTGTTTATAACAAAATATTGTAAAACCGTTATTATCCAAAGCTTTGTCATTCTCTATATGTAGGTATGAATATGTATACCTAAATGCCAGTGAGAACAGTTTGCCGTAGCCTTGCCCGTGTTTAAAATATAGATTATTTCACTCATGAATTATGAACATATCCAAGGGTGAAAGATTTAAATTGGTCCAGCAGTTCATGAGATTATCTCCTACATCACAAGCAGCTCACATATTCACAAACTTCTTTATAACTATTCCTACTAATTAGAACAGATATCCATCAAAATCTATTCAGAAGTTTAGTCATAAAAGCTGATAGACAGATATAGTAGACACTCCTCCCGGCTCCCCCCAGAAATCTGGGGGATGTTTTATCCCAAGGGACCATTTAATTGGGGTAAAAAGTATCATATCACCCAAGACGGCTCATACCCTGTCTGTATACCAAATTTAATAAAAATCCGTTCATTCGTTTCAGCACGAGTGACAGACAAAGATCCAAACAAACCAACTTTCACATTTATAATATGAGTGTGATACATTTATAAGTAGGGATCACCTGAACAACACTGGATACTCCAAACTGCGCTTCAAACATATAGACCTAAACATGAACAGTTTGTTCAGAACGTGACAGCAGATGTAGCAGAGGTGGGAGTCGGGGCACAGCTGTGGAAGAAGTCAATGTCTCCTTGTATTATATTCATATATGATTACAAACAAACCATATGTGTATGTATATGCTTCTGATGTGGGATTCGAGCATGCTTCAGCACAAATTGGGCCAGCTAGCAATCGAAGTAGTACCACACGACCACAAAATATTTGGCATGAAATATTAGTGTAGCATGTTAATATTAAATTATATGATCACAGAATAAGTTTTACTAGAACTGTATAAGTCTTTTCTACAAAACAGGACAACAATTTCCCTAGGTGGGGGCCACCACACCAAATTAAAAATAGAACCAAATGACAACAAGAATTATGTCAATTGCCGAGTTACCGAAAAACAAAGTAAATTCGAAGGCCTCATCATTTTCGTGAGGTCGGTTGAAGATTGTTAGATTTTTTTTCTAAGGATTTTTTCATTACGATGACGGTACAAAATGCTTCCAATGTGATTGTCTGAATATATACTATGTCTGAATCTAAGTATCTAATCTAAGTACAAGATTTATTTTGATTCAATTGTTTATTACTTCTAAACTGAAGTGAGCCACGACAACGTGTGTACTAGCAACAATTTAGGGGTAATAACTAATTAAGGAATACAATTTTGTATTTAGTAATGTTCATTTTACTTTATAAGAATCACTATGTAACTCACGTTAATACCGACGACTTCTTTATACTTTTCCCGTGTTTCTTCATTTGTTTCATCATTAACTGTACTATGGCATATAAAACACAAGTACGAAGACATAATTTATATATTATAACATATTATATAGTTTATAAGTTTGAATTTTATGCGTATAATAAATAACAAAACTGTTCTCACATAATTATCATTTGTTTACATTTTAGACTTTGACATTTATTATCTTTTATAATTTCTAGATCACTACAGATAATAAAAAATTAAAAACGAAGAATACGATTACCTTCCTACATAAATAATAAGTTTATAATGTTTTGGCAAACTTCACTTGCAGTACATTTATATGTCTTCGTTGTTTTCTGTTTTATATATTTTCTTGTTTGCCTTTTTCGTATAGAATAAGTTTTGAATAATTCGGAAATTAGTTTGTATTTTTTTTTATACATCCACACATAGCATACATGTGCCATAATTTTATTATTATTGTATTAGTGTATGGTAAATATGCTTAGGTTTGGAATAATATAAGAATTTAATTTTGCAAAAAGATTTTTGTGTCAAAGTTATTAAAAAAATATGGCACTTGACTAATTTCTTATTCTGGCTGCTGGCATTTGGCAACACTGGATTCACGCATGTCGCACGTCAGGAAAGGAGATTTTTGTGCTTCGAAGCATACAATAATTAAAAAACACTCGGTTTCTTCGCGAAGCGATTTGTTCTAGCGCCAAACCGTGGACAATAATACTATAATATTAATATTTATGCGTTAAATGTGACAGTGCCGTCGCTTTTTTAAATTAACTGAGTCGCTGATCCTTGAACTATATCTGTACATTATAGCCCCTAAATTATATTATTTAGACTTGTTTGCGTCGTTTCCTGTATTCGTGCGACAATCGTAATACTAAAAATTATTGAAAAAGTTTTGTAATAAAGTGACCTTTACGGTAGAAAATAGTTATGTGTTTAGCAATGTTTGCCGGTTTTGCAAATTTCCGAGTGCATGTTACAAAGATAATTTGATGAAGAAACTGTCTACCGATGATATTGGCTGTGAGAGCTTTGGTAAGTATTCATATATATTCTGTACAAAAAAAAAATACTATACCAAACCATGGTCTATTCATAAAAAAAAATTGTCAACAAAAAAAGCCTTGTGTATCACAATTTATCTTGTAATAAGGATTAATGTATTTTTAAGATATTGACAATATTTTTAATCTAATTATTGGTATTAGGTCAGTAGGCGAGACTCTAATAGGATTCTAGTTGGATACTTTTGAGGCATTATAATATGTAAAATCTATGAAGATGATTTCTATTTTAAAATTTCGGTCTTTATATTGCCTTGGATTTTTTGTGTACATTTTGATGTGTATTTTTAAATAAAATAATCATTGATAAGGAATTCCTTGATTTGAAAACAATGGGTCATTTGAATTTTTTAAATGAATAAGTTATTTTGTGATTATTTTAAAGATTTATTATCATTATTATACTTTTATTTTATTTTTTTTTTTTTCAATTGTTCATTGTTTCCAAATTTGAAATATTACTTTTTAAGGATAGTTTTGTCCCAAGGTACTTTTGTGAAGTCCCATGTCCCCTACTGGGGTATGGGGCAGATGATATACATCTGTTTCACTGATCGATTTTCTTTATGGATGAGTAGGTGATCAGCCTTCTGTGTCCTGCCAGACCGAGACATTTTTTTTTTATTGTCCCCACCGGGAATCGAACCCAGGACCTCTCGGTTCTATGTTCACGCGTTTACCACGGTACCAAGGAGGCGGTCGGTCCCAAGGTACTGATACAATATATATATAATTTATATATTTTATATAAATTAGCCAATTGCTATCCTAAGTTTTATATAAGATGAAATATATTCCAAATACTACAGATTCATAAGATAAAAAAAAACACAAGTCATAGATTTGGTTTGATATAATCATTTTTGACAATGTTTTATGCATTAATGAAAAAAAAAAGTTCATAATTTTGAAATTTTTTTAACATTAATATGAACACCAGGCGAGTATGCAAAAACAAATTGATTTTTCAATTTATTTTTTGCACATTCAATCATGTAGAAAACATTACCACTGCTCAAATGGTGAAGGAAACCATTGTGAGGAAACCAGCATTATTATTATTATTATTTTATTTAAGCACACCAGCAGCTAAAAAGCTGATGCGTGTGTATTTTATGATTTGAAGAAAACATTTAGTTCATCCAATTTATTTTTAAAACTA
>NW_024045133.1:1602780-1615270 GCF_012273895.1 Zerene cesonia | reverse complement strand
TTTTCCACGTATTCCAAGGTGTTCCAGTTTGTATAATAGACGTTGAAAGGGTACACGGTCAAAGGCCTTTTCATAGTCGAGGTAGATTATGTCTGTGGGTTGACCTTCATCTAAATTTCTGGTCCATTCGTGGACACACATGAGAAGATTGGTAGTTACTGAACGCTTTGGAACAAAACCATGTTGCTCATCAGGAATTATCTGTTGTCGAAATAAAAAGTCACGTAGCTTTTGAGCAATGATTTTTTCCATACATTTGGATAGTATGCTAGTCAGACTTATAGGCCTGTAGTTTGTGGTTAATAACTTACTGCCTTTTTTGTGTAGAGGCACAACAGTAGCAACTTTCCAGTCATTTGGTATACATCCTTTGTCGAGAGAGGAGTTCATAATTTTAGCAATGCTCTCCGTAAGTGAAGTTGAACACTTTTTCAATAATATAGCGGGTATGCCATCAGGGCCAGTTGCTGTGGTGTCGTCAAAAGTAATAAGTGCGTTTCGAACCATTTCTGTAGTGATTTCAAAAGTATCCATTGACACATGAATTCTGGGTCTTTCAAGTATTGGCAGTGGGCCATCAGGTTCTTTTACAAAACTTTGCTCAAATTGGTTAGCAAACATTTCTGCAATTTGTGGTGGTTCTTCAATAAGTTCATTCAAATTGTTTACCAAAATTGATGGAATACTGTTTTTAGAATTAAGCTGTCTCCTTATGTATCCATAAAAAGATTTTGATCCGGTGTCGATGACATTTGATTCAAAATGCTCTCGTCTAGTTCTAGTAATTTTTATGAGTTTGTTATTTAAGGCTCTATAGTTCTGGTACATTTTATCCGTTCCACCTATTCTGTATATACGCCATAGTTCTTTTTTTTTGACGAGTCATTTCTACTATTTCATTGTTAATCCAGGGTTTGTAAAATTTCTTATTCTTGGCATGGCCAAGAATTAAAAACATCTTTGACTACATGTGACATCTGCCAACCCGCACTTGGCCAGCATGCTAGATTATGGCCAGAACCCTCATAGTAGGCCTGTGTCCCAGCATTGAGAACATGTATGGGCTGATGATGATGATAATGATAAATTAATTTCATTAAGTAATAAGTGTAGGTGTAAAAACTGCTCTGTTAAGTAAAAGCGGTATTTAATTACCAATCAAGGATCAACACTCATCTTAGTTCTTCGTACAGTGATTAAATAGTGACTAGCTTTGCACCTTTCTCCCTTCCGCCTTCTACACAATTGTTTATCTTTTAAAAGCTTTCATTTACCTCTACTTGTTTTTCTTTCATTTCCTTATGATTTACTAGGCGCTTGTCCCGGCTTCGCCCGGATATCAAGATTCCCGTTTGATCCCAATGAAACATTTAATCAGGATGAAAAGTATTCCATCACCCAAGTCAGCTCATATACTTTCTGTATTTGTACCAAATTTCATCAACATCCGCTTAGTAGTTTCAGTGTGATTGATGGACAAACATACAAAAACATACAAAATAAACCATTTATTATATAAGAGTGATGTAATATTTGGATCTTTTAAAGCATCAATTTTCTTTTTCTATAATTATTAGCATGTCTTTGAATAATAAGGCTTATTTTTACACGCTTTTTATTAGCTTCACCTGTATGTTTGTTTGTTTGTATGTTTGTTTGTTTGTATGTTTGTTTGTTTGTATGTTTGTTTGTTTGTAACTGACTTCTTTGGGCGCGATTTTGACCCACTTTAAACGGCCAGATTTCGTTCAAACTTTGTAGATTTATTGAGGACCGATGACAATACACTAATTTGATAAAATTATTCCAGTTTTCAATTTGCAAAATATGATTTTTGTTAAAGCGTGTTTTATAGTTTTTTTAAACTATTATATTTTATTTGATAGACAGCCTTATCCGCCAATAGGGTCAATCTGATAGATAGGTTTGATTCGAATGAACTAACAAGAAAGCTAGTCAATTGGTTCCATTTGATTGAATACTGAAATCTTTCACGCTTGAATACTTCTGACGACAATCTTGGCAGCATGGGGTGCTTATCCTAGATACAGACAGACAGATTTATATATTTAGTGTTTAAAATAAATGGATGAGTCTCAACAACTTGAGGTTTGAGCCATATGTCCTTAGTAATATCTCAATTTCGAATTTGCTTGCCTTTAAGGACAGTTTAGGATAGTTTAGGCTTGTTTAGTAAAGGACATTGGAATCATTATTATGTATATACATATTGCCCATGTAGATGTACTTAATTTAAAAGAGCAACTACAGAGTTTGTTGCCGGCTCTTCTCTGTAGAAACTGCTTTCCGAACCAGTGGTAAATGTTATAGCTGTGTTATGGTGATACTAAAATTCTTCTATATGAAGTGTAAGTGAATAGTTGCATGTTTGAGTTTGAGTTTTTGAGTTTATGTGGCAGTGGAGCGATTATGTGGTTATGGTTTTTATATATTTTATATAAAGTACTAGCTGCGCCCCGCGGTTTCACCCGCGTAAGTCTGTATCCCGTATGAATACCGGGATGAAAAGTTGTGTATATGACGGTACGCGCAGGATGCTCTCAATACTGGGATCACAGGTAAAAGTGCGCATATTCTAAATATAATTGCCAACAAGCATTCATAATTATTAAAAGTCGAATTGATAACTTTGTTTTTTGAAGTCGGAAAATTGTATAAATTTTGCGTCCGTTTATGTGTATCTCATCGTTGCTAACGGTACTTGCAAAATGTTCCCAATACAAGGTTTTCAGATAAAAGGGGGTATATTCTAAATACCATCAAAGATACATAATTATTATAAGTCGAATTGATAAACTCCTTTTTTGAAGTAGGTTTCATGTAATTTGTATTCGTAAAAGTTGAACTTTTCGTTGCTGACGCTACGCGCAGCCCATTCCCAATATAAACGTCTCAGATAAAAGAGGGTATACTCTAAATATTGTTGCCATCATAATCTTTCATGTAACTAGCTAACTAGATTTGGCGCAGTGCCACGTTTGTCTAACGACAATGGCGCTTATTTACAAACAAAGGAAAATATTTACTTCATGAATATGTAGTTAGCTCTGGTTTATATATAGAGCAGTTCGGTATGTATTTAATTGTATTTTCGGAGAGCCATCCAGTGATTTTTTGTTCGAGAACGTTCTAGAATGATGTCAAAAAATTTCGAAATCGTCAACTATTCTAGAATGTTTTTTGATTATGACGTCACAAAATTTCGAAATCGTCAACTATTCTATAATGTTCTTTGATTATGACGTCACAAGTTCAAAATCTCCAAGTGTATAATTCTAACGTGTATTCGAGCTATAATTGCGTATTTACAAGCGATATATAATTTTACTGCACCACATAAAAATCATTATTATCTAAATCGATGACTTTTTCGTGATCATGGTCTTCTAGAATAATTTTTATGATATACTAGCTACGTAGTAGGCGTAAGGTCTGCAATCGACCTTACGCCTCTCCAAATGTCCATGGGCGGTGGTAGCGCTTACCATCAGGGCGACCCATCGGCTCCATTGCCGACGATGACATAAAAAAAAAATAATAAAAAGTTCTTATTTCAAAAGAAGCACATCAAACTAGTTAGATTGAGTTTGAGTTCGGAAAGTCGTCCGCACACGGCCACAGATAATTGTACGTGGTATTTAGCTATCCCTCAGGGGATAAACTTATGCGTCTGATTTACTCTCAACGTTGCTAACTTGAATGGTAATAAACGCAGTATATTTTGTATCACCTAGTTGAAAGATCTGAGGTTTTTTTGAGGTTTCTGGACGGTGGTAGCGCTTACCATCAGGCGACCCGCCAACTCCATTGACGACTGTGACATAAAAAAAAAGAAAAAAAGAAACCCAGGAAAAGATTCTATCGAATTGACAACCCTCCTCCTTTTTGTGATGAAGGTATAAGTGTACAAGCAGGTCTTTAGGTTTGTTGAAGATTAGGAACTAGAACTAGTGTCCACAGTCGAAATTAGAGAACGCAACTGTTATTTAAACACATATATCTATACTAATATTATAAAGCTGAAGAGGTTGTTTGTCTGTTTGTTTGTTTGAACGCACTAATCTCAGGAACTACTGGTCCCGATTTGAAACGTCTTTCAGAGTTCAGCCCATTTTTGAGGAAGGCTATAGGCTATATATGTGCCACGGGCGAAGCTGGGGCGGACCGCTAGTTTTTTATAATTATAATTTTCCCACTAAACACCAATATGGAATCACTTTATGGCACGCCTGGGCATTAAACATTTCTATAGGAGTTAAAATATATATTTTTATCAACAGCGAATTCAGCAGAATTGTTTATCTGTGACGCTGTGATGTAGATAATCAATCACGCTACGCTTTGATAAGGACTGTCACCTATCCTACCCTTATCTGTATGGCATATACTATCTACGCTGAGAAATGAAATTTTTGAGGGAAAATTATTTTTCGTTGCGGCAAGATCACACTACCGCTATGTTCATGTAGTGTTATTTTTAACCGACTTCAAAAATGAAAGGAGCTTTCCTATTTGTCTTTTTCAAGTGTTTTTCCCATATCTTGTTTATTCGTAATGAGCTTTTGCCCGCGGCTTCGCACGCGTTAACTTTGCACAGAGAAAGCGAATTTGTTTTTACTATGTAGTGATTAGATTGGTTGATTGGGTAATTGGAATCACTTTTCATTTAACTTTTATTAGATACTAGCTGCGCCCCGCGGTTTCACCCGCGTAAGTCCGTATCCCGTAGGAATATCAGGATAAAAAGTTGCCTATATGTTATTCCAGTTGTCCAGCTATCTACGTACCAAATTTCATTGCAATCGGCTCAGTAGTTTTTGCGTGAAAGATCAACAAACACACACACACACATCCTTAAAAACTTTCGCATTTATAATATTAAGTAGGTTAGTAGTTTAGTAGTTAGTAGGAAGTAGGATAAGTTTTTTTTTTTATTTGGCATTTTGATATTTATTCTACTGTTGTAGCTGTTCGCCCCGGTTTCACCCGTGGTACATAAGTCGCCTATGCAACTCAGTCTAATGGCAGTTTACTAAGAAAAAAAAAAAAACATCTACTGAAACCTAGACTTTAGACGTTATCTGAGTTAGCTATTAAAATTCAATGTTTTATACAGGAAAAATATATGTAATTACGCCCCGGGTTTGACCCCGAAAGTAATTAATTATATTTACAGGGCAACGATAATTGGCAAAGGAGTTCAATTATCATCGTTTTACAATGTTTATTGCATTCGTTTCAAAACAATTTTTTCGTTAGCAATTCATTTTCTAGAGGCTTTTTAATGTGAAACATCTGTAGTCGCACGTAAAGCAGATTTCTGGCGTGGCGACGCATGCCGTGGCGACGCGTCGCCACGCTAAATGATAGTGATAGATAGATAATATATACAGTATATATGCAGTAGTGTGTACGGTGTAATATTTAGTTCCTATCACAGTCTATTCTTTGCATATTAATTTTATAAAATAATGTCGATGTTTCACAACTGCCAGGCGTCCCGTGACGGTTCACATTTTTTTTTTTGGGCTTCACTTGTATGTTTGTATGTAACCGACTCGTTTAGACTCGATTCTGACTCACGTCAAACGGACGGATTCAATTAGAACTTCGTACGCTTATCAAGGTTCGGTGACAATACAGTAATTTCATGAGAGTATATCTCATTATCCTGATTAGGATCGCCAGGATCAAATAGCTTCCTTACGTATATTCTGTGTAAGCGCTAGTGAGACAATTTAGTTGAATCTATCATTAAAGCGTTACCATATCTATACTAATACTAGCTGCACCCGGCAAACGCTGTTCTGCCTTACTCTTATCATTTAGGGGTATGAAAAATAGATGTTGGCCGATTCTCATAGATACCGGATAAGCACAAAAAATTTCATCAAAATCGGTCAAGCCGTTTCGGAGGAGTATGGCAACGAAAACTGTGACACGAGAATTTTATATATATAGATTATAAAACTGAACAGATTTTTTGTTTGCTTGTTTGAACGCACTAATATCAGGAACAGCTCGTCTGATTTGAAAAATTCTTTCAGTGTTACATAGCTCATTTAGTGAGAAGGGCTTTAGGCTATATATGTACCACGGGCGAAGCCGGGGCGGACCGCTAGTGTAATATATTTTATTAAATGTGTTTTATTGTCTATTGCTGTGTTGTTTAAGACTATATCATTTTTATTTAGATCTTAATTCTATACCGACCGCCTCCTTGTACACTACTCCTACAGTGGTAAACGCGTGAGCGTGAAACCGAGGGGTCCTAGGTTCGAATCCCGGTGGGGACAATAGTAAAGAAGGCATGGCAGGACACAGAAGGCTGATCACCTACTTGTCCATAAAGAAATCGATCAGTGAAACAGATGTATATCATCTGCCCCATACCCCAGTAGGGGACACGGGACTTCACTTTAATTCTATACTAATATTATAAATAGGTAATGAGGTTGAGATTTGTGAGGTTGTAGTAGTAAATAAATAAACAATAATATTTAATATCAAACATAACATAACTGTGTACATTGCCTCTTAAACTAGAAAAACTCTCGTGTGTTAAGAGCCTACGTTTCACCTTTTAAATAAATAAATCCATATTTAATCTGTAAGATAAACCTAAATTTGATTGAGTAAAAAATTCATCATCATATTTTATTATTTTTACTAGCTGCACGCCCCGGCTCTGCCCGGGTTGTCATTTATCGTAATTAAAATTATTTAAACTATCCTATCTCTCAAGTTGGATCGAACTGCACATGGTGTGCGAATTTTATTATAATCGGTTAAGTGGACTTCTAGTCCATTGAGGACAAACATTGTGACACGAGATTTATATATATTAAGATGATATATATTAAGATTTATCTAGATAAAAAAGGGAAAATCTGCCGTACTGTCAAATATAAATGGATGGCTTTTTTGGGTTGCTATGACAACCTGAATTTAAATTAAAAGAATCTATAATTAAATCTTAGTATAGTATACTTTATACTATATTTCTATTAAATAATTTACTGTATCCAATTATTTGAATGTTGTGATGTCTTAATGAATATGTAATTAATATATAACAATAAGTTATTGAAAAAAAAAACTATTTAATTATGTTTTATGTAGTTTAGTATTGTAATTTTTAATTTATCTAATAATAGGTAATAGGTCGATAATTTTGAATTGTTAGCCATCGCCTCCGTGGCGCAATCGGCTAGCGCGTTCGGCTGTTAACCGAAAGGTTGGTGGTTCGAGCCCACCCGGGGGCGTAACAACTTTTTTATAATTTTCATTATTAAAATTAGTTTTTTTTGTATTTTTCAGGACACACCCTTTTCATTCCCATTTCCTTACCATATTTCCTAGCGACATTCCTGTAAATAATTATGAACACTGCCAATTAATTTTATTACGATAATAATAATATATATTATATTATTCCATTTAGTCATTCCATACATTAGGAATTTCGAACCCAGTGTCTTTGCCAGTGATAAAAAAATATGAATAAATATTTTTTGTCTATGAACACAGTTCACGCGCTTATTAAAAAAATAATTATATAATCTACTATTTTGTAGATTTACGATAAGTATAGAGTTTTGTACCCCTATGGATTATAAAATTTTTCATGATAATTTAAATTAGAAAAATTTTGCACCAGTATATTTTTAAGCACACAAAGTTATTTAGTATTAAAGATTTATTGAATAGATATATAACAATTTACTAAATAAAAGCAATAAATTAGCTTAACTTTTACAAATAAATTAACTTATATACATAAATATATAATTTTCTAATTTCGAATACTTTGAGCTATATAGCTTTATTTTTGATCGATTCAAATTTAGAATTCTAAATTAATCATATTTAAATTGTAATAATAAATATTCTAAATCGCGTACGTGCCATACGTTTCGTATATTCGAAATTTAAAATCGACGATTGGATAATTAAAATTCGAACGTATATTCGAAATTTAAAATCGTCGATTGGATAAATAAAAAAATTCGAAAACGGAACGCGAATTCGAATACGGTTTCCGTTAGCCCCGTCTCCGCTAGCTCCATTCCCATTCCCGTGCGGCGATGGTGTGAACTGCATTTAACATGAGTTCCTCGCCAGCCGTTGAGCCGTCGACCCCCGCCGCCCCCTCCTCGCCCGCGGTCCGACTGCCGGAGTACCCGCAGTTTCATACGTCGACGCCGAACTATTTGAAGGTAATGTAAAAGATTAAATCACATCACATCACACTATCACACTTCATCATATTATGAATGTGAAAATTTGTTTGTTTGTTTGTTTGGATGTTTGTCCGTCATTCACGCTGAAACTACTGAACGGATTTGATCAAATTTGGTATACGGGCAGGGTACGGACTGGCTTGTGTGATACTTTTACTATATACTTTTTATAATTGTGTGATACTTTTACTTGATACTTTTTATCCCGATGAAACAGGAATCTTGATATCCGGGCGGAGCCGGGACGAGCGTCTAATGCATAATAATAAATTGTTAAATTTGTACAATTATATTCGAAGGAACTAAAGACTGTGTCGGTTAAAACTGCGTTACAGGCATTGGAATCCCTCGCTTTTTTTAGTAAATACAATACAATGTTTTTTTACATTTATGCATTAAAAAAACGATTTTATATAGCTAGTATAACTAGCTGCGCCCCGCGGTTTCACCCGCGTAAGTCCGTATCCCGTAAGAATATCGGGATAAAAAGTTGCCTATATGTTATTCCAGTTATCCAGCTGTCTACATACCAAATTTCATGGCAATTGGTTCAGTAGTTTTTACGTGAAAGAGTAACAAACATCCATACATCCATACAAACTTTCGCATTTATAATATAATTAATAGGACTCGCGTGAGCCCGCGGCTTCGCACACGTTAAATTCGAAGTAGTTTAATAGATGTTATTATACATATAATTATATGATACATACAAACCTTCCTCTTGAATCTCTCAAAAAAAACCGTTGCGTAGTTTTAAAGATTTTAGCATACATATGGACATAGGGACAGAGAAAGCGACTTTGTTTTATAGTATGTAGCGATAAGCGATACCACGCCGGGAATTGCTGAATTGCTGTGGTATATTATAGGGGTATGGATGAGCTATTGAGAAAGTAGTTAATGTTCTACAAAAATGGCCAAGAAGCGTTCAATTAAAATAAGAATCATCAAAATCGGTTCACCCAATCGAATAACATAAGATTAAAAGCGTGGAGAAAATATTATAATATGTATGTTTTAATTAGCATGGTATGTTTACTGTATGTACCGTTAGGAATAAAGAAATAAATCCAATCCTACTAATACGTACGCAGAAGCCAGAAACGATTGAGACGATTGCAATGAAATTCGGGGCGCACACACTTTGTAATAGTCCCAATAGAGTTTGTTATTTTATTAACTATGTTTTATTCAATACCATATTTTTAAATTATTTTTAGTACGATAAAGTATCCCTACTAATATTATAAATGCGAAAGTAACTCTGTCTGTCTGTCTGTCTGTCTGTCTATAACGCTTTTACGCCTAAACCACTGAACCAATGTTTTTGTAATTTGGTATGAATGTAGAACTGAACTTGGGATAATTTTTATCGCGAAAAAAGAAGTTAGAAGTATTTGAAATAGGGAGATGAAAGCGATATAACCGAATTCCACGCGGGCGAAGCCGCCGGCGGAAAACTAGTTATGAATAAATACACAACATATCCCATGATTATGCGCTACTAGCTGCGCCCCGCGGTTTCACCCGCGTAAGTCCGTATCCCGTAGGAATATCGGGATAAAAAATAGATGTTAGCCGATTCTCAGACCTACCCAATATGCTTACCAAATTTCAGAGGAATCGGTCAAGCCGTTTCGGAGGAGTATGGCAACGAAAACTGTGACACGAGAATTTTATATATTAAGATAGAAGATAGATAGATATACCGAGCTGGCTTGACAGCTGGTTGGTGAACCACTGCCGTAAACTATCAGCTTCCATCATAGCATTGAAGTAATGGTTGACATAACTAGTTGTCACAATTATTGCATTTGAGACATACTAACATAGAAAATATAATAACTCTTTAGGAATTTATTGTTACCAACACTATGAGCTTATTGTTATTTGTGTAAATAAACCAAAATAAATAAAATAAAATATGCTAATAACCATATCTAAACATAGTATTTTCTTGTGTTTACGCGAGTATTATACATTTAGAAATTAAAGACTTTTTAACGGATTTTAAACGCGATTTATTCATTATATTATTAACGCGACGTTTCGAACACTTTACAGCGAGCGTGGTCACGGGGAGACTGAATATATAAATATCTAAACATTTTTTTCAGAAATCCCACCAGCCCCTCAGTGTCGTGCTGTCCAGTTCGGCGCCTGCGTCGCCGCCTACATACGGTAATTTATACACATTATATACTAGCTGTGACCGCCACCTTGGTACAGTGGTTAACGCGTGAGCGTAGAACCGAGAGGTCCTGGGTTCAATTCCCGGTGGGGACGCACAAAAAAAAAATGTCTCGGTCTGGCAGGACACACAAGGCTGATCACCTACTTGTCCGTAAAGAAAATTATCGATCAGTGAAACGGATGTACATCATCTGCCCCATACGGGGTCCCCACTAGGGACCACGGGACTTCACTATATACTAGCTGTGCCGCGTAGTTGTATCCACATATACCCTATGTTATATAGCCTTAAGCCATCCACAATGAATGGGCTACCGAAATTTATAGAATTTTTCAAATCGAACCAGCAGTTCCTGAGATTCGTTTCGGAGTTGAGAAGTGTTCGTTCAAGCATACAAACAAATAAACAAACTCTTCAGCACTATAATATTAGTGTAGATTTAACAATGAAAAGCTTAACATTAGCCTGTTCGTTTTCTTGCGCATACGAATCTCAGAAACTGCTGATACGATTTGCTTAATTGTTTTCGATGTGAGTAGCTCATTTATCGAGTGGGGATATTAATGGGCTATTTTTGTTATTCACCGCATACAATATATTAGTTTATTTCTATTTTAACTAATTAGTTAAGTGGAAAGAAATCTAAGAATTAATGATCGATGTAATAATAATGCAATATTATGGTAATATTTACTTATTATATTACTCTGTATATTACTTTAAATATAAATTGGAAATATAAAGGAACTCGCTACAGATTCGAATTGGGAAATTCGTTTTATTAATAGTAAGTTTTGTTGTTAATACGAAAAAAAAAACATTGTACCATCCTACTTCCTACTAATCTTACTTCCTACTACTACTACTACTACTAATATTATAAATGCGAAAGTTTGTAAGGATGTGTGTGTGTGTTTGTTGCTCTTTCACGCAAAGACAACTGAACCGATTGCAATGAAATTTGGTACGTAGATAGCTGACTGAATAACTGGAATACAATATAACATATAGGCATCTATATCGCGATATTACTACGGGATACGGACTTACGCGGGTGAAACCGCGGGGCGCAGCTAGTGTTGTATTAATTAGAGACTTTTTTCACATTATCGATATTTAATAAAAATATATAAATTTTTCAGGAGAGCCCACTCTCACGCCACCGCCCCGCTCGCCCGGGGCTCCGCTATCCACCCCCGCCTCTGGAGATAGCAGGGCGCAGCCCCCGGACGGGACCTCTTCTGATAAGGTAATGTAATACGCATGGTGCGGGAATGTGGAGTTAAATCGTGATGACTAATCATAAAAAAAAAACAAAAATCAATAAAATAACGGGTTTAAATCGTGATTTATTCAACGGTGCCTGTGCGAACGGAAACTCATAGAAATTGGAGATGGTACAACGGAATTATAGGGCGTTTTATTATTTACAATAGTAACGCGCGCACACATATGCACGTACAATCGTACGTATCGTCGGCTCTGTCGGTACACAGGGTCGCACGCACACATACACTCCGAACTACACTCAGGAATAGGTATACGCGATTAAACAAGAAATTTATTTATTTATTTAACTCTTCAACAACATTGTACATAGAAGGAAACTTAGAGATAATAATAATAATGACTAAAATAAAGCGTACAATTTGTTTGGCGGCCTTATCACTTAGAAGTGATCTCTTCCAGGCAACCACGGTAAAAGGTAACGAGCATACTGCTAAACTATAAGCGGGACGAAGAACAGTTACTTTTAAACATTCAATCAAATTTACATACAACATATACATATATTTACACAAATATATACATATACACACATACACATATACACATATATACAAATATACATATATATATAACCTAACTATACACTAGATAAAATATACTAAACTAATAACTAATACATACAATACATACAAATAATAACTACATATATACATCGAATCATTGAAATGCATAGAAATAGACATAAATTAGTTGGAAAGAGAAAG
Source organism: Zerene cesonia (assembly GCF_012273895.1). Taxonomy (NCBI): domain Eukaryota; kingdom Metazoa; phylum Arthropoda; class Insecta; order Lepidoptera; family Pieridae; genus Zerene; species Zerene cesonia. Next base: position 1,602,815 of record NW_024045133.1, on the reverse strand, counting down.
AAAGTGTTGACGCACAAGATTTTTGAATTGCGAGG